>NC_057361.1:25124149-25427180 GCF_016509475.1 Prionailurus bengalensis | reverse complement strand
GTGGGTAGAGAAGACTTCCTCATTAGCTCTGAGGGACTCAAGTCCTTGTGAGGCCAGGATGTTGGCCTGGGGCCCTCTTGGCCTATTGAGATTTCTTGGTCTGGTGATGGTAGATGGGGTGGAACTGAATATCATGAAGTGCCAAAGACTTTATTCATGATGTCTAAAGATCAGAAGGTGGTAGCAATGAGGGTGGGAGAGGAGACGGTGTCAGAACAGCTGACATGAACTTAAAAGAGCAGGAGCTTTTATAGGAAGACTGAAGAATGATGGAGGAAAACACAAAGAAATATACAAAACCAGGAATTACAGCCAAGTTCGTTTCATGCATTATTTGTTTATCCTCTGTCTCATTACAGAAAAGGACTTGAAGCAGGGATTATTAGCTAGTGATTCTTCCCGAGGAATACATCGTTCTGCTTTCTTCATAGACAGTGGTAAATAAAACAGTAATATTATATATAAGGTATTATCTGGCATAAGACATACAATTCAAGCAGTTCTCAACTGTTATCAATTATTTATGAAGGGAGTTATTTATAAATGCACATCACTGCAAACACAATTATCAATCTCATACTCAGACAAGACACCTAATCTATCCAAAAATCACATATTTGATGAAGCAGCACAGAATTATCAATGGCTGAATATAGGTTTTGAGAGGTATAGTATATTCTATGTAAGTTCTGTCTCAAGTGCTGGACTCAAAAGAACATGCAATTTAATAAAGGCTTTTACATTCTGTGTGAAATTGTTAAAAGAATAAAAGGTGTCACTTGAAACATTGTAGAAAACTAACCCCTCCCCTGTGACTGTCAACATTTGACATTTTCTACTGTTCACCGTATGTGCAAGCCGCCCTGCCCCCCACAGGCCCCTGGCCTATCATAGAGAGCTGCTTAGAGGGTCCCTAGCCAGCTGGAACAATGGGATCAAACGACCTGAGTTCAGCATCTTCAGTTCATCGCTTTCTGGTCACGTGATCTTGGACATTCCTCTATTCGCTCGAAACAGCATTTTCCTCATGTGTGAAATGGGGATAATAAGAGTTCCTCTCGTCTTTGGGTTTTCTCAAAGATTAAATCAACATATGGGTGCAAACTGCTACGTAACACAGTGCCCAGCAAAGAGTACACCCATAATAAATAGGGTCATGTCTCTCCCTCCTGTAGACCAGATGCTTAGTTGTGCTTCCCCAGGTGCCCCTGGCCTGGTTCTCATGTGATGGCTGTGTGCCTGGGCCAGGTACCGGTGAACCCTAGGGAGAAACAGAAGAGTGCCATGCAGAGGAAGAAGCCAGAGGTACACCCAGGAAACAGACAGGCCTCAGCCTGGTTTCCTCTCTGCTTCCTGTGCCTGGGGATTCACTCTCTCTCTGCTTCCTTCCACCATCTGTGTAAGCACAAGGATATGATTTGGCCTTCAGCCAATTCACAGGAGTGCCCTAAGAATGAAGGAAATACTGTTGAGGTTGTACTTAGAGCTTGGCGGAATATGTGTGTGTATAGAATCCAAGAAAAGTTTCTTGCCATGTCGTGCCCATTAAACCTCATCTTTAAAGTAACTTCGCTGTCAAAATGTTCACCCTACAAATTTGAGATTTGTTATAGAGAGCCATGAAGCCCTCCTACCCTTAGCCAAGCTCAGCCCTTACTCTTCTGTTCACTGAGTAGCAAGAAGGCCTTTTCCCAGCAACTGCAGGTTGAGATCACCTTTAGCTAATCACAGGAGAGAAAAATTATCACCTCCCTTCCCCTCCCCTGCCCCAAAGTAAACATATTTGTATGTCCAGGCTATTGGTTTCTCAGAGTCCAATGTCCTTCAGCCTATAGTGAAGGCTTCTAGGGTGTGTAATGCCAGAAAACTAATCATTATACTCAGATCTCAACATGTTAAACAGCTGTCTGATTTTTAAAAACTATTTATTTTGGCTTATAGCTGTGATTGTTGTAAGCACAAAACATAGTCTCCTGGATATTTCACAGGAAAACACACCAGAGGAATTTATTAAAGACAGGAGAAGGCATAATAGGTAGGTAAACCATGTCGGGTTAGTAGGTATGTGTCATCAGGTCATCAAACCCTACAGTCCATGCAGGAACCAACAAATAATGATCACTGTGACACCTGGAGGGAGCCAAGCTTTGTGAGCTCCCTCAGACTATTCAGCGTCCAAGGTAGAATTTGGAGGTGGAGCTTCAGTGACTTTGTGTTGGCAAGCCATCTTCAGTCACAGAGGCTTTGGACAATCGGGCAGAGCACTACTACCATCCCTTTAAGAACTGTGCTCCAGCTGTGCTTGAGGATTTCACAGGAAACGTGGGGGCCATGGCCAGCACAGCATGGGTGTAAATGCAGCCCCTGCCAAATCCCCCTCCTACACGTGCACAGGAATCCTCCACCGAGGGGAGGAAGGCAGGTAGAGAGTGAGAATCACTGCCCTTGGGAAAGCATCAACCCACCCAAGTTAAGACCTTTTTGTGCATTTCTAAAAGGTGTGTAATTTCATTATATGTAATAGAGGCTTCATTGGATTTAATGAACTAGTCTCAAAGAACTTCATGCTGTTTCTCATATAAGCTCTAATAGTAACAGCTAAAGTTACTCTTCTTCCAATTTATTGAGTCTCTTAGGCCAGGTGCTCTACTAGACATTTAATATATGTAATTTTATTTCATCCTATGAACTAACTCTTAATACTACAGTTGAGGAAACTGAATCAAGGAGATTAAGTAACTTTCCAAAGAGCACATAGCTAGTAAGCCACAGTGCATTCAGGAATGTAACAGAGGTCTGTCAGACTCACAACATTCTCCTCTTTCAAGCTCTCTTTAATAAACTTTGTATTGCCATGCTGTATAACCTTTTATACCAACAATCAGGACCAATGGTCTGAAGCCAAAGAGTATATCTGAAAATAGGACTGCCACAGAAAATACACTAATGTAAAAACTTCATGAAGTCAGGGACATGGCTTTTGGGATCCCTCCTCTGTCCCCAGCACCTGGAGCAGTGATGGACACAGAAGATGTTGAAAAACTATGAGAACATTGAATGAATGAGTGAAAGGATACGTGAATCAACTTAAAGACTTCCTGTGAACCCAGGAAACACAATAAATCCTGGGAACTCTATACACTGAGTTAAGAAGAAAGGGACTATTTGGTATAGAACCAATCACTTGGAAAATGCAATAGGAGAGCTAAGAGAGAGCCAATTTACCAGACCTGTGCTTCTCAAACTTTAATGTTCTTCCAAATCACCTGGAGATCTTGAAATAATGCAGATTTTGGTTCCGTATGGGTGGGGCATAGAAACCTGCATCCTTAGCAAGCCTGCAGATGATGTCCATGCTGATGATTCAAGGATTATACTTTGAGTAGCAAGGATGGGCTCTTCTGGATGGTATAAATTATTCTTGGGCTACTTCTCCCTTAGGATCTGGAGAACAGGCACCATGGCTTGCACAGAACAACACTGAATGTAATTAACACGAACAATCAGACCTGATGTTATTAACATATACGAGCATTCTACTGAATAATTTGTTTTAACTCAGCTGGTGTGTAGTTTTACTTAAACATAATTCACCAAACATCAGCAACTTTTGACCATCTGCCAGAACTTCACCCAGATGATGCCCAGGCACCTACTACTAGAAAAAACTCAGAGGCCAAGCCTGTATTTATTGCTCTACCCATTTTCTCCTTACGCTTCTCTTCCATTTCTTGGTACCCTCAACAACTCAAGCAATTTAACTCTAAGTTGCCTATGACTCACAGCTGCCATTCACTCTCAGTGATAGTGACTATCACTACATACAAATATGGCCATGCTCCTCGTTACCCAGTTCATTATCATTTTGGTTCACTCCAAAAAAAAAAAAGCCTTATCCACCATACAGTAAATTCACAGGGACAGATGACTTATCTATTGTTGCTTACCATTGGCTCCCCAATACCAACCACAGAGTCTGACACATAATAGGTGCTCAGTAAAGATTTACTGAATAAATAAATGTCTGCATATTAAAAGAGAAGGTATAGATACTTATGCTAGTAGATCTTAAGACAGTATTTCTTAAACTGAATTTTAAGAGGTCATGAGAGATTTAAAAATAATGTATTTTCATTTTGGAGATAATCCAAAAAAATTAACTACCATATAAGTAAGCTTTTCTACAAGATTTCAGTGCTGGAGATGTATCTGTGTGTATGGTGGAATCAGAGACAAATACTAGCATTGGATAGCTAAAACGAAACAAAAATGTGCAAGTAAAGTTTCTGCAATAGTTTGAATACAGAAAATCAGAGGGGCAATGTTGTATTTGGCCTTTAATGGTGTACAGTTTCATGACTCAAGAATGCTGTTGCAATTGGCAGAATGTGAACAGAAGATATTTGTGAGCAGAGGCCAACTGGTAACATTTACGCATTTGGAACCTGTGGCTTCTTATTTTGCCTTTGAGAGCAGTTTTTCCAGGGAAGAGTGACAGCAAAGGGGGAATCCCAGTGGTTTCTCTCTTTTGGGCCAACTTATAAAAACAAAGGTTTTTGCCAAGTGTCATTTTTCAGGAAGGGGGGAAAACTGGAACTGGGTCTAGACAGAACTCTCCCACATTCCTTTCACTGCTTTAGTTATGAGACAGGCACTCAAGATATGAGTTTCAAGAACACGTGGAAGAAGAACTGAGTAAACTTCTCTTTTGCTCCTTACAACTCAAATGGCACCTGTTGTCAGAACCAGCTCCACTTAAGACCTACCTCCACTTTAGTGCATGAATGCCTGTAGACTAAATCACGTGGTTGCAAATTTCAGAGTGTTATTGAGAAATGTCCCTCACATGTAATTTGGGGTTGGCCCAGTATCATATTTTGGGTGATGAAATGATGATCAGTTAATAAATACTGAAAACTGACACCAACATATTTTCTTGTGCTAAGCAATTATGGGATGATATATACTTTCCTGGTTTTGCACTAAAAATTGTTTTGTCAGATCACTATCACTTAACTTCTTGTTCCTAGAAATATTTTCCCTTGGACATGAAGACTGTGAACCAAGCAAATACTTTATTTAACAAGACCAACACCTTACTCATTAATAATCATATAAAGATCCTTATACTGGGTGTCTACTCATCTAAAACTATTAAGACAAAAACTCAGCCCAGTCACCAACATCTCCCCATTTTGCAAGACCCGCCATAAAATTATCCAGTCTGAGCTCAAAATCCCTAAAACATCCCCTTCTGACATACTACCAAGACTCCATCCAGATGGTGTACTCCCTTTACCACAGTAGATCTAATAAACATAGCTTTGCTCAATCAACAGGTTATTCCGGTTGTCTTTTGGGGAAGTTGACAGTCAATAACATTAAATAGCCAGAACTGCCCTAATCTCTGTGACCGGGTATAGAGGAACAAGAGGTATATTTCCTATCCTTAAGAACTTTATCCCCATGACAAAATATATAAGTGCTCCAAGAATTCAAAGATAAGAAACATCAGGGTCAACTACAGGATTTCTGGGAAGGTTTCAAAAGGACATGCTCTTAGCAGTGAGGTGCCTTCAAGAATAGGTTAGGATTTACAACACATGTTCCAGAGCCTCTACAATAATAGAGTCAAGGACACAACTGCGTCTCATTTTTCTCTCTACAAACTCAGTTGGCATTTTGTCCCAGCAAGAGTCTGGGAGGTATGGAAGCAAGGCAGAGAAAAGCGTATCAAGTAGTCAGGAGAGCTGGATTTCATTTTCAGTTCTTCCACTAACTCACAATGTAACTTATGAGAAGCCTCTTGACACGTGTGAGTTGTACTCCTTAATCTGACAAGTGTGGGAGTTGGATTACATAATCTCCAAAATCACTTTTAGTGTCAACAAGTTTAGAATTCTAGCTCACAGCCCTCACTTACATGAAAAATATTTGTAGATTGCTTTTTAAATCAGCAAAATCCAAAAACAATAAAGCAGTTTGAAAGTGTATATTGTGTCAGTATCTTTGCTGTTTTTGCATTTACAGATGCATACTGTGTGATGTATACAACTCATATAAATGCTAAAAGAAGACATGACATAATATATGTGCAGAAAGCTATATTGCAGACCTGCTCTGCTTGCTCAGGGGAAGCCATCTCATTGAACCTATTTTGGACTATACTGAAATAGAAGATGTTTTATTTCCATAATATGAAGTTATTTCAGACTTAGATTAAGACGAAATGAGTCATATGTGAATTCCATAAATTGATGAAGGCTCTAATTCACAAAGAGAGTGGAGAATTAAATAGCAAAGGAAAATGGGATTGCTTGTTGTTTAAGTGAGTAAGGCATACTTGCATGCTGTATTCTGTCTTCGCATGTTATATACTGAGACATCTAGGTGTCTTCGTTCATACTGGCAAATAGAGAAACTGTGATGTCAGAGCCATCCCCTTAAAACATACCGTGCTCAAAAACCTCGAATGGGTCCAAGGAGGAGAAGAGACACGTGGCAGTGACCTAAATCCAACCTGTTTCTTGGAGTCTAAATGTAGCAGTGCCCAGTCTAGATTACCCAATACCCACAGATCCACAGATGCTTGAATGAGAAGTACGGATTGTTGTTGGAAGCTATTGAGTTTTCAGAGAGTTTGAAGTAATGGGGAAGTGACTAAGTAACAGATGAAGGGAAGGCTATAAGGGAATAAAAATAAATCGTTCTTCTGCCTGAGCTAGTAACACAGACGATCCCATCCTGCAAAGCTAGCTCTTCATGTAGAAACACATGCATACAAACATAAATACATACATAGATACACACAAACATAAATACATACATACATAAATACATACACACAAACACACATACATACATACACACATACATACATACATACAAACAGGGCTAGTAAAATGTGCCTAAATTTTATGGAGGAAAAAAAAGAGGAAAAAGTAATTTCTTTTTTAATTATTTAAAACCACATTTTACATAATGATGGTAAGTAATAACAACAGTCAATCAAAAAACACTAGTATAAGTGGTACTGGATATTTATTTTTTTTCTGGTACTGGATATTTCTAAGCTAATATTAAATAATTTTAATTCAGGAAAACATGCTATTTTAAAAGTACTTGAATTATGGTACATCAAAGCGCAAAGAAAGACTTCTGGGGCAAAACACCACAAAGGAAAAAAGGGAGACCATATTGCTATCGTAAAATGATTGTGAGTACTAACTCAGGGTAGGAAAAAAACAACATCTACCTTTGTCTGATTTTATTTCACAGTCTAGTGGCCTATATAAAATGGTTATATAAGAGCAACGTAATTTAAAACCATATTCATTGAAGAGAATCTATAACAAATATGTCTATAAATTTTGGAGAAGAAGAATTCTATACAGATTCAATACACAAATAAAGAAAATGGCTAAGTGCCACTGTATCTTTTTTATTCTCATAAATTTCTCTCAGATTCTCTTAAGATGTTACATAGACTTTGGTACATATTTTGGTTATGAAACTGAATAACCTGCTTTGGAGTTGAGATTAGAGGAACATCCTTTTGAACTACAAACTACGTACATTATTTATACGTTTTATTAACATTCGAAAAGTTCATGAAGGAATCAACTGAGAAAGAGAATATCTAACTGGTCATTTCAGTCCCTAATGAGTTTTAAAATATGCCCTGTCCCTGTGAGAAAATTGTTATAGAAAAAAAGAGTTCAACTTCAGAAAGGGATCACAGTCCAGGGCCTGCTGCAAGAGAACACAGATAACTTTCTGTGCTCCTTTGCCACCTTCTGGCTTTCCTATCTCAGTTAATCAAAGTTCAATTCTCGTAATAACTGAGGTCTCACATTTCACTTAAATCCTCTGTCCCTCACCATGCATGCCTGATCATTCGCCAAACCCTACCTCTAATATGCCATTTATATGCCCCATGCCTTCACTCTCATTCTGACCTCATTTCTTCCTACTGGCTCTGTCACAACAGGCTAATGGGAAAGATTACAAAAAATGGCCACAATCCTTTGCAGTAAGTCTCACCAAAGGTGAAGGGCTTTTCCATATCCCTTGAATATGGGCTAGCCAAGGGATCTCCTCTGACCAAAAGAATGTGGCAGAAATGGCGTAGTGTCGATTCTGAACCCTGATCTCAAGAACTTCCACTCTTCCATTCCTGGAAACTTTCACCAGCATGTAAAAATGCCCAGGCTAATGTGTTAGATGATGAGAGACACGTGGCTCTGTCATCCCTCTCACCCCAGCCACAGCCGGCCAACCCCAAAATAAAGAACCACCCTGATGACCAACAGCTGACATAGATGCATGAGCAAGGCCAGCAAAACAACCACCTGGCCGACCGACCACAGGCCAAATTGCCAACTTCAAGTATAAAGGAAGCAAACACAAAATGGTTGTTGTGTTCAGCTGCAAAATAGTTACTGTTTGTTCTCAAGCAGTTTGCTACACAGCAAGTTCTAAACTGATATAGCTACTAATTCATCCACTCGTATTAGCACATTATTTCCAATCTGTTGAAAGTATCATGAAACTGAAGGTCTAAGAATCTAAAAAAGGAAGAAATAGCAGGATACAAAGATAGCAAGAAATTCTTGGGGGCTGAGAGTGGAAACAAGGTCATAAAAAAATAAGGAAAACAGTTGAAAAAAAACAAGATCATGCTCAGAAGCGTTTGATTCTCATCTCCCTAGCTCTGCGATGTTCTTCCTTTCTTCTCCATAGAACGGAAAACAACTGTTTATTGAAAAGACGACAATGTATTGGTCTGGTATTTCTGAGCTCATCATCAAAATTAGCACACGTGACACATGTGTAGAATGTGTTTGTTATGTGCCCGACATAAGGCTAAGTACTTTATACTTTATGACTTCATTTACTCCTCACAACAACCTTAAGAGATAGTATAATTATTATCTTCATTTTACCAATAAGAAAACCAAAGCACAAAGAAGTCACTCGCTCCAGCTCACAAAGTAAAGGGCATAAAAGTGCTTTGCCCCCAGGGGATCGGTCACTGCAGCCCACCCTCTTCATCAACCTGCTTCTCTCCCTTCAACACTTGGTTGGAGCTGAGGAGCCACTATCTTTGGTTTTCAGTTCTCACAGTCTCGACCCTTTCCAATTTTTATTATGTGGCTTCTTAAGATAACTATTTGTCCTCTACAGGCATCTGACATACACTGCATTCCTCATACACAGCTCATTGCAGAGCAGTGGTTCTGGGAGCTTTAAAGACACTGGTGCCTACACTCCACCCCCAGAGAACCCAATTTAATTGGTTTAAAGTATGGCCTGGACATCAGAATCTTTAAAATCTCCCACATTATTCTAATGTACAGCCAAGGTTGAGAATAACTGGTACAAAGGAATGATAAATTATTCATCCTTCCCAATCCACTCTCTTACCTCTACTGAAGAAGGGTACTTATAAAGAAGTACTGTAGAGATTTAAAAAAAATCACATTAGGTTATAGTAGAACCAGCAGTACTTGGGGGTAGAAAAGGAGGCCACCTTCCTTACATGATTTTATGATCCTGGCACAAAATGCCTTTTTCTATGCCATAGTACCTGAAATTCTACCATGGGAAAGAGTTAAGGCTTCTATCATTGTATTTTTCCACCATTATCTTTTAAAATACAAAATCCCCACAGTGAGGATAAACTTGCTAATGTAATTCTTATAGCTATGTCTCCTCATTGCCCAGTTCATTCTTCTTAGGACAGCAAGTGTGGATTGGGGTACTGAGGGAATAGGAAGTTTGATTGTTAGAGAAAGAGATACTTGCTTTTGGATCATGGGTCACTACTCTTGGGGGTTTTGGCCAAGCTAGGGAACAGAGGGAAAAAATCTGAGGACTTCTGACAACGTGCGTGAGAGAGAGAAGGGAATGTGTGGAGCTAGCAGTTGGGGGGGAGGTGTAATAGTATATGGAGGACTGCTAAGTGTTGTTTTTACTTGAGCCTGCAGTTTGAAGCCTTATTTATTTGTCTTTTTCATTTTTTTCTCATAACATCTATTTGTTCACTCATTTTGAAATGTGCATAAAGTATCTGCAGTGTAAAAAATGCAAATGAAGATACAAAGATGTCAAAGACATATGCCCTCCAGGAGTATAAAATCTTAACCAACTTTCAATAACACTGTAATAAAACAGAGAAAATAAGATTGGAACTCATTCATTTTTCTTAAGTTCGAGAGCCTATAATAAATATATAACTCTGGGTGGCCTGCATCATTGTCTAATAATCTTTTGTAATTCATAGTAATTTTCTTTTTACTGATAATTTTAAGTCTTGAAATGGAAACCAAATCACCGAGAAACACTTCAAATTTTGAACTAAAGCAGGGCCCTAGAAGTAGAAGAATTTACTGAAGGCTTCTTTTTTTGTAACCAACAAAGTCTTTATGAAATATAAATCAATATTAGAAACCAAAATTAAATTCAAAGCTCCAGAAACTTAACCTAGACTAATGGAAAACTTGACAACTTCAGCAGAACAAAGGGACTTTTTCTTTTATCTCAAGTATATATGAAACTAATTCTCCTAAAGAGAGTGAAAGTATTGATTTTCACTTGTTTGGTAAGACCTAATATATCTCTGACCTTCCAGCGCAAGAGTCACTACCTTACAATTAAGGCAACAGTGACAGCAGTGATAGCATGTTGAAAATGACAAATCAATAGTTTGAAAAGAATTATCATATAGTATAAAGAAGCTATATGTCTTAATAATCATGAGGATCAGAGAGGACCAAGAAGAATTTGAAAAAGGTGGACAATTACAGCAAACTGTCGAGAGGTTCCTCAAAACCTGAATGAACTAAAAAGATCACCCTTTCCAGTCTGTTGACATTTCTGACACTTTTAGTTACTTACTCCTTTGATGATCTTCTTAAGAATTGCACTAAAACACTACGCAGACTGAGAGGAATGAACCATTATATTTAAAAGATTGTATAGGGCTGGAATTAGAAAATAATGTAAAGACTGTCTTGTCCAGCTAGGTACCAACATATTATAGGTAGAAGGAGTTAAGTTAGGCTCACAGGGCCACAACCCCAAAGATCCTGATTTAATTCTATGGGAATTTGATTCTGATTTAATTACGTGGGAATCTGTACTCTAGGTGGTTCTGTTGAGCGTTATCTGAGGTCCACACTTTGAGACACCCTTCTCTCTTCTTTGCATTTTATAAATGATAACACAGAGGGTAAGAATGAAGCTGTATATTTGGAGAGTAGAGAAATATCACTGTAATACCTTCTAGGGGTTCCTCTCAGATTCAACTAAATATACAGACTTTCACGACTATGACAATTCTCATCTGCCATGAGGCTACTCAGCACATACAGGTAAGGTGACAGAGGTCCTTTCCGAGAGAATCTGTGTAGCAGTTCATGTAACTGACACTTCACACTGCTCTGGGAGCTATGCCCTCCCCAGGTGATACAGTTCAGGTTCAAGGAGACATTCTACGTCAGCCAGTTGGGTAACTGCCCTGAATTAGAACAAGTCTCACTCCTCACAGACACCAATGTCACTTGAAACAACTCTACTGGCATAGCTTTCGATGTCCTCAAAGGGACAGGCCCCATATCGAGTCCCTGTACCCAAGTAAGCCAAAAGCTATGACTTTTGATCATCTATTATGGTTCTTCCAAGCTTAGATCAAGTTTACTCATTAGGAGGCATTTTTACCTAGTAAAACAGTTGACATATAACCATCTTATCTGGCTTCTAGCATAGCAAACTTAGCCAGAAGTCACTTTCTCCTGCAACATAGGTTTCGTTAACACTTACACCCATAATCATGAGTACAATTCCCAAAATGATAATTTTTATGTGAATCTACCTCAAGGGCTATCGCTGATATCACCTCACTTTTACAGAGAAATGCCAGGGATGGGAGAATGATGAAGTACAAAAAAACACTTATTTTTTAACAGGTAGCTTTCATAAAACCCAGTGCAAGTCCCTATGTGGTCTAGAAGGTGTCTCAGGATATTTGGCTGACCTTTCCCTCATCTTATGAAATAGAGGTCTCACCCCACAAGAAAAAACAAGTTTTTAAGAAACAGATATGTGCAATATAACTAATAAGAAACAGTTTCTCATTCATAAATTTATTTGAGTTGGAAAAGATAGGAACAAAGGCAACTTGATTATTGTTCATTCTTTGTCACTGTGAACTTGGGCAAGTCATTTGTATTTCCTAGTTTCCTTTTCAAATTTTCCCTAAATTCACACCTCTACTACCTCTTTTTTTTTAAGTTTATTTATTTATTTTGAGAAAGCATAGGAGGGGAGGATGGGCAAAGAGAGATGGAGAGAGAGAGAATCCCAAGTAGGCTCTGTGCTATCAGCGCAGAGCCTGACGCAGGGCTCAATCCCACAAACCATGAGATCATTACTTGAGCCAAAACCAAGAGTCAGCCACTTAACGGCTTAACCAACTGAGCCACTCTGGTGCCCATCTGTTTTGTTTGGTGTTTTGATGTGTTGGTTCCAAGTAACTAAAGAGAAGGTATTTATATATGCATACAGGTGCAATGTATTATCATTTGCTAAAAATCTGAAGACCATGTAAAATACTTCTGAGTAGTTTTCTCTAAATACTAATGAAAAAAGTTTCAAATAATTTTTCTTTTCAAATAAAGATAACCAAGATCCATCACTTTAAGATTCTTCTGATATATAAATGTGCATTGTAAATTTCTAAGGTGGGGATTAAGCATGCAGTGTTCTCTAAACCTGCTTGAACATGGAACACTTTTTGAACAGAACATTCACTTGACAATGTGAAAAATACTAGAAAGGGCATTTTCTTGCAGGGCCTCTAAACAATGAGTACTTTTGAAAAAGGGTTTGTTTCAATTTAATTGTGTGAATGTGCCGAGTATTTCTGAGTTTAAAAAAATGCCAACAATCCTCACACAAAACCAATTCTCCTACTGTGAACTTAAACAATAATGGCCAGAACTATTCATTCTACATTAGTTATTTATATTACAATGGTCTTCATGAATCAGAAAGACTTTGGAGAGTATCTAAAACAAACTATGTGAAACACTGTTGACTTCGCCTTCCAATAAATATGCTTTACTTCCTAGAACAGGTTTTAGGGTGAACAGCTACACATTTGGGTTGAACGATTACCATTTTCATTCATGAGTGTAAGGACTGTAAGAAATTACAAAAGTCTTGAGATGAAAAGCTACATATTGGACAAAAAATAAAAACTCTTGGTCTGAGACTGGTTTAAGAATAAAAATAAAACAAATCAGAAGTACCAAAAACAAAATAAAAAAAACTTTGTCATGATACAATTCTTAACCCTGTAATATCCTGCTGTGAACTGAAAATCTTTGACATCAAAGAAAATAATTATCATTGAGAGGGTTTTTTTTTTTTCAGTCTACTTAAAAGAGAAATCTTGACGAGGGGACGTAAAGGACCTTGCCAGATTTTATTATCAAGGACATTACTTGGCACATAGTTGCTCAATAATTATTCACTGACCTAAACCGGGGAACAAAAAGGGCATCATTAAACTCTAAGACCTCCAGGGGCTCTTAATTCTGAGACAAGCATTACAGAGGATGGTGGCATCACAGGAAGAAGAGACAAAACTGCTAGGATCATTTGACAGTGAAATACACATACTTTCACTCTTCTTTTCCTTCACCCTCTCCCAGAAACCTTGTGGGCCACAAAACAGGTACTGAAATGAAATTGGGAGAGCCTACCTTGCAGTTATATCTATGCCTCTCTGTACATTACATACTGCATATATGGGAAAGGGATATACATGAGAATAAAGAGAAGGGACAATACTGAGAGACTGGAAAAATGAAATTGGAAAGGCACCTATTAGAAGAGCAAGGAAAACAGCAATCTAACTGGAAGTAAACTACGATATTTTCCTTGATATCAAGTGTTCTTGGGTCTCTTAAATAGTTAACTGATAAATAGTAACTACTAGGAACTGATCTTATATTGATGGATTTTTGGCTTAGTAAGAGGGCAGGGCTAAGCCCTCACATAATTCAATATAATTTAAGGATACCTGTCTTACAGCACAGCCCTCACATGCTAATTTTAGAACTGTGAGGGATTTAAAACCAACATTACAATGTGACCAGAACATTCAACAATTGTTAGACAAATGATTTAAAATGTATCTTTTAGATGAAAGACAAACAAGATACACAATCTGTTTTGATATATTTTCTTCTGCTTTCATTTATACAATAAAGCAATTCAAGTATAAGATTAGAAGCTCTTGGGGCCGCTGAGTGGCTCAGTTGGTTAAGTGTCCCACTCCTGACTTTGGCTCAGGTCATGATCTCATGGTTTGTGAGATCAAGTCCTACGTTGGGCTCTGTGCTGACAGTAAGGAGCTTGCTTGGGATTCTCTCCCTCCCTCTCTCTCTGCTCCTCCCCCACTTGCGTATGCACTCTCTTTCTCTCTCTCTTAAAAATAAATAAAAACAAGAATTTTAGAAGCTCTTAACTGTTTTTGGGCACATGTTTCAGTGCAATGTAGTACAACTCAGTTATCATGTGTCAGGAGAGACTTAAGTGGCTCAGGAATGGAATCCCCTTCTGGTACCATGTGATACTAATCTATCTTTTTTGTCCATGGCTGTGAACTTAGGCAGACTTAGTATTTAAACCAGTCCAGCATTTAGTAAATTAAGAGGAAATTTTAGATAGTTTCATACTCATTAATGCCCCTTTTGTAACTGAGAGGTAGGATGAAGGAAACCACCTGAGGCTACAACGAAAGTCTTAACAACTTGTGTCCAAATTCTCAAAAACCCCTTATGTTTAAGTAGTAATGTGTGGGCAGAGAAAACATGGTTAAGTCAGCAGTAGAATAAGTAATAGCAGAGCTGAATGGAGTTCAATTGTTATCTTCTCACCTTCAGATGTTTTTTCTACAAAAGCATCTACTGTCCGTGGATATTAAAAAATTAGTTTTTGTATGTGCTGGAAATATTTTTGTTTTGTTTATCATTTAGATTACTTACTGCTGTTTTAGAAGCTAATTTGGAATTAAGAAACATGAGCATATGTATATGTACACACAATACTTAGCTATTTTTGGACAAAAATCCATTTGATAACGAATTTTTCCATTATGTGTCTATGGAAACTTTCTAAAACATCAATCTCACAGTTCAAGATAACCACTATCCTTTTGGAAGGTCCAATGTAATTTATATCTTATCAAGAATACATCTGTCTGATGGGGCAAATTATAGCCATTCCATTGTTTGATAGGATAGTGACAATGTTATGTCCCCACTAAAGACTGAAAATGCCTTCACACATTTCCATAAAATGGATCATCCTGAAACATTAGTTTAAGGTCCTCACATATCTATAGTAACACACATGGGCTTATCATAATAACAGGTTCTAAATTAGAAACCTGTGTATGGTGGTGGTATTTCTAGCCCAGATCAGTAGTTTGATAATTTCTAGGCACTCTGTGAATTAGGCATATGTTAATTTTCAAATTATAACATATTTTCATTGATCCTATATTCATAGACATTTTAACATGACGGTAAGTTGTTGCAAGGTAAGTGTGGATTTTCTCTTTAGACAATGTTCTTTCTAATTATTAAATACAAAATGGGAAAAGATGGCATTTGTCATGATGGATTTGTACTTTATTTATGGTCTGGACAAAATAACAAGAAAACTAATTATCCCATATCTTCACACTGACCTAGCAGTGTAGTATTGAAGTAACATGATAAAGTGAGGAGAATTAGGTTTTGAATGTATAAAGTATTTTTTTCCATTTTGAACTTTATACAAATATGCTCAAAATGTAAGGCATTCTTGCTTACAACCTGAAAACGAGCCTTGATGTTAATACATCCTGGATGGGTCATGTTCTAGCCCTGTGGCCTTGGGTATGTTCCTCAGATGTTCTGAGATTGGAGTCATGATCTTATTAAAAGAGGTGCATGAACAGAATAGGCTACAAATAAGAGAAAAACAACTCAGTTACATTTTTTTTTCAAACTGTGGTCAGAACATTTATATCATTCATGTATCATTTCCATCCCAAAGTCCATAATGAAGAAAGCTTCAAAGGTTGAGACCAGCTAACTAGAAAATACAAGGTATTTAACTACTAGAAAACGTAGAGGAATAAGGCATATTTCTACATTATCTAGTGAAAAATTATTTTTTTAAGTTTATCCATTGTGAGAGAGAGAGAGAGAGAGAGGGAGAGAGAGAGAGAGAGAGAATGCACGCACATGAGCAGGGGAGAGGAAGAGAGAGGGGGAGAAAGAGAATCCCAAGCAGGCTCCATGCTGTCAGCACAGAGTCCGATGTGGGGCTTGATCTCATAAACTGCGAGATCATGACCTGAGCCAAAATCAAGAGTCGGATGCTTAACTGAATGAACCGCCTAGGTGCTCCTAAACAATTATTTTTGGTTCTGATGAAGAAGGGAGGACAGACATGGCATCAGAAGAGATTTAAAGTGACTGTCAAGGCTCAGAGACAACAAAATCTGTGGTGGATAGCTTCTCAAAGTCAGTTGCAAGTTGTATCCATGGACATTACCAAGGACCACCACACGTCCATTTTAAAAGTGATATAGGCCCGAATGCATACTCTGTTTAAGACTTTCCTAACTCTCTTTTCTTTTTATTTTTTTGTAAAATTGAAATCTTAGTTCTGAAGGGCCAGAAAACTGGTGGTCTTTGTTATACTATATTTGGTTACAGCAACTCCTATTCTTCTCTTTTCAAACCTATGAAATCATCCTAGTTGAAAATAGTACTGAGACCTATTACTAAATGCTATTTGTCTTAATAACCCATTCTACATTATATATATTCCATGGTTCAAAATAAATAGGCCCAATGGAGAGTTCACTTGATTTCCGTAATTTAGTTTGAAACAGCATGGGGAGTTTACCTAGAAAATCATCATTTTAATGCTGCTGAAATTACAATAAAATACCTTACATTTATATAGAATTTTACAGTGTTCAAAGGAACATAAAATCCATTATTTGTTCCTCAAGAAGCTCCTGAGTACAAAATTGGTATACTCATAATTCTTGGTTCATGACATTTTAACATCGCTGATCCATGCATGGCTGTGTTTTATTCTATTTCATATACTTATATTCATCTGCCTTGTCTATTAGGTTAGTAATTGAATAGATAATTCATTATTCCTGATATTTAAAATAAGTTTAATATATCACAAAGACAAGGTAATTATTATTAGCGCAACGTACAATCACTTAATGCTTATCATGTACCATGTACTATGTAGTTCCTTTAATGATTTGAAGGAAATCACCATGGAATTAGGGCGATTCCATTCCCCTTCAGTACGCATTTGTATACAATAATAATAAGTGTCAGTGTGGCCAGTTGCTGGTTCTGTGCACTACACCCCCCACCAAGTCCTTTCAAAACCTCCACAACTCTCCCATCATCAAAACATGGGAGATGTTTGCCAAACAAAACTTCAAATAAAAGGCAATCTTGGTATCTTGTTCACAGAGGAGCTGTATACTTATCTAAATGTCCAGCTTTTACTTTCTAGTTATGAAGGAAAAGCTACATGTCATTTTTACATTGTTTTCTATGGCAGCCTGCATTAGGGTCAAAGACTGCTGATTACCTTGTACTGCCATGAAATGCACCAATTCATCGGCCAAATATTTGACTTACTCTTAACTTTTCACAGAGTTTTATCAAGAATAAACTTTTAGATGCAGAATAGGAAGTTTTTCCTCACTTCACTTGTTTTCAAAGGAAAAATAATGAAAATTTGATTGACTGTTAAGTAGAAGCTTTATCTTTTTTTTTTTTGAGAGAAAAGAAAGGAAAAAACACATTGTTACTTGAAATCATTCTGTCCATTTGCCTTCTTTTTATTTGTTGCTTCAAAAGCCTCCCACCCCTTCAGTGACTTTAGGGGCAGAAAATTCAATGCCAAAGTCTTTCAATGTCAGAAAAAATCTTTATTTTACCTTCTTAGCAATAGTTTAGCTAGGCATAGAATTTGAGGTTGACTGATTTTTATCTTGGCACTTACATGAAATCTATTGTTATCTGGCATTTATCCTTGCAGATGAGAAGCTTGCTGTCATCCTAACAGTGTTTCCTTCTGTTTCTGCTAGGTATTCTAACTTTTGTTTCTGGTAGCTCAGATATTCTCATTGACCAAACATGTCTAGGTGTGGATTCATTTCTATTGGTCTCATTGGACATTCAATGTGCACTTTTAATCAGTGGACTCATTTCCAGTTCTTGAAAATTCTCTGACATCATCACTTCAAATATTGATTCTTGCACATTTTCTTTATTCATTTCCTATGAGATGAATGATGTTGGAACTCTGCAAGCTATTGCTCCTTGTCTCCTAATTATTCCTTTTTATGTCTTTTTGGAATCTCTTTGCCTTTTTATTTTGCTTTTGATACAAATTCCTCTGCCACTTTTCATATATGCTCTGTGCTTTCTAACGTTCATCTGTTGAGCTTTTTTAAAATATTTTTTTCTGCTAAAATTATCCTGAAAAAATATTTATAAATTTGAAAAGCACACAAAATACATAAAAATAACATGTATCTACAGTGCAAGCTCAAGAATTAACCACTTTTTATGATTGAGTTTAATCTTGAATACCTTTGCCCCTCCGTACATACTTTACAAACTACTGAAAACATGAATATAGGTATGTTTTTAACAAAAATAATTAGAAACATCACTTGTAAAGCTAAGGTCTTCTTAAATCACCACCTCCACTGTTGATCCACTCCTCTATTATACTCAGGTAAATACTATTAATAAGTAGCCACGCAAATTCTCCAGTGTTATTTTATGCTTTTAAAAAAAAGTCTCAAAACAATTACTCACAAACATAAGCAAACTTATTGATAAGAATGTGGTAATTGGAGTGGACTTGAACACTCCACTTACAGAAATGGATAGATCATCTAGACACACAGTCAATAAAGAAACAAGGGCCCTGAATAATACATTGCATCAGATGGACTTGACAGATATATTTAGAACTCTGCATCCCAAAGCAACAGAATATACTTTCTTCTCGAGTGCACATAGAACATTCTCCAAGACAGATCACATACTGGTTCACAAAACAGCCCTTCATAAGTATACAAGAATTGAGATCATACCATGCATACTTTCAGACCACAATGCGATGAAGCTTGAAATCAACCACAGGAAAAAGTCTGGAAAACCTCCAAAAGCATGGAGGTTAAAGAACACCCTACTAACGAATGAATGGGTCAACCAGGCAATTAGAGAAGAAATCAAAAAATATATGGAAACGAATGAAAATGAAAATACAACAATCCAAATGCTTTGGGATGCAGCGAAGGCAGTCCTGAGAGGAAAATACATTGCAATCCAGGCCTATCTCCAGAAACAAGAAAAATGCCAAATACAAAATCTAACAGCATACCTAAAGGAAATAGAAGCAGAACAGCAAAGACAGCCTAAATCCAGCAGAAGAAGAGAAATAATAAATATCAGAGCAGAAATAAACAATATAGAATCAAAAAAAACTGTAGAGCAGATCAATGAAACCAAGAGTTGGTTTTTTGAAAAAATAAACAAAATTGATAAACCTCTAGCCAGGCTTCTCAAAAAGAAAAGGGAGATGACCCAAATAGATAAAATCATGAATGAAAATGGAATTATTACAACCAATACCTCAGAGATACAAGCAATTATCAGGGAATACTATGAAAAATTATATGCCAACAAACTGGACAACCTGGAAGAAATGGACAAATTCCTAAACACCCACATGCTTCCAAAACTCAATCAGGAGGAAATAAAAAGCTTGAATAGACCCATAACCAGCGAAGAAATTGAACCAGTCATCAAAAATCTCCCAACAAATAAGAATCCAGGACCAGATGGCTTCCCAGGGGAGTTCTACCAGACGTTTAAAGCAGAGATAATACCTATCCTTCTCAAGCTATTCCAAAAAATTGAAAGGGAAGGAAAACTTCCAGACTCATTCTATGAAGCCAGTATTACTTTGATTCCTAAACCAGACAGAGACCCAGTAAAAAAAGAGAACTACAGGCCAATATCCCTGATGAATATGGATGCAAAAATTCTCAATAAGATACTAGCAAATCGAACGCAACAGCATATAAAAAGAATTATTCACCATGATCAAGTGGGATTCATTCCTGGGATGCAGGGCTGGTTCAACATTTGCAAATCAATCAAAGTGATACATCACATTAATAAAAGAAAAGATAAGAACCATATGATCCTGTCAATTGATGCAGAAAAGGCCTTTGACAAAATTCAGCAACTTTCTTAATAAAAACCCTCGAGAAAGTCAGGATAGAAGGAACATACTTAAACATCATAAAAGCCATTTATGAAAAGCCCACAGCTAACATCATCCTCAATGGGGAAAAACTGAGAGCTTTTTCCCTGAGATCAGGAACACGACAGGGATGTCCACTCTCACCGCTGTTGTTTAACATAGTGTTGGAAGTTCTAGCATCAGCAATCAGACAACAAAAGGAAATCAAAGGCATCAAAATTGGCAAAGATGAATTCAAGCTTTCATTTTTTGCAGATGACATGATATTATACATGGAAAATCCGATAGACTCCACCAGAAGTCTGCTAGAACTGATACGTGAATTTAGCAAAGTTGCAGGATACAAAATCAATGTACAGAAATCAGTTGCATTCTTATACACTAATAATGAAGCAACAGAAAGACAAATAAAGAAACTGATCCCATTCACAATTGCACCAAGAAACATAAAATACCTAGGAATAAATCTAACCAAAGATGTAAACGATCTGTATGCTGAAAACCATAGAAAGCTTATGAAGGAAATTGAAGAAGATATAAAGAAATGGAAAAACATTCCGTGTTCATGCATTGGAAGAATAAATATTGTCAAAATGTCAATACTACCCAAAGCTATCTACACATTCAATGCAATCCCAATCAAAATTGCACCAGCATTCTTCTTGAAACTAGAACAAGCAATCCTAAAATTCATATGGAACCACAAAAGGCCCCGAATAGCCAAAGGAATTTTGAAGAAGAAGACCAAAGCAGGAGGCATCACAATCCCAGACTTTAGCCTCTACTCCAAAGCTGTCATCATCAAGACAGCATGGTATTGGCACAAAAACAGACACATAGACCAATGGAATAGAATAGAAACCCCAGAACTAGACCCACAAACGTATGGCCAACTCATCTTTGACAAAGCAGGAAAGAGCATCCAATGGAAAAAAGACAGCCTCTTTAACAAATGGTGCTGGGAGAACTGGACAGCAACATGCAGAAGAGTGAAACTAGACCACTTTCTTACACCATTCACAAAAATAAACTCAAAATGGATAAAGGACCTGAATGTGAGACAGGAAACCATCAAAACCCTAGAGGAGAAAGCAGGAAAAGACCTCTCTGACCTCAGCCGTAGCAATTTCTTACTTGACACATCCCCAAAGGCAAGGGAATTAAAAGCAAAAATGAACCACTGGGACCTCATGAAGATAAAAAGCTTCTACACAGCAAAGGAAACAACCAATAAAACTAAAAGGCAACCAATGGAATGGGAAAAGATATTTGCAAATGACATATTAGACAAAGGGCTAGTATCCAAAATCTATAAAGAGCTCACCAAACTCCACACCCGAAAAACAAATAACCCAGTGAAGAAATGGGCAGAAAACATGAATAGACACTTCTCTAAAGAAGACATCCGGATGGCCAACAGGCACATGAAAAGATGCTCAATGTCGCTCCTCATCAGGGAAATACAAATCAAAACCACACTCAGATATCACCTCACGCCAGTCAGAGTGGCCAAAATGAACAAATCAGGAGACTATAGATGCTGGCAAGGATGTGGAGAAACAGGAACCCTCTTGCACTGTTGGTGGGAATGCAAACTGGTGCAGCCACTCTGGAAAACAGTGTGGAGGTTCCTCAAAAAATTAAAAATAGACCTACCCTACGACCCAGCAATAGCACTGCTAGGCATTTACCCAAGGGATATAGGAGTACTGATGCATAGGGCCACTTGTACCCCAATGTTCATAGCAGCACTCTCAACAATAGCCAAATGATGGAAAGAGCCTAAATGTCCATCAACTGATGAATGGATCAAGAAATTGTGGTTTATATACACAACGGAGTACTACGTGGCAATGAGAAAGAATGAAATCTGGCCCTTTGTAGCAACGTGGATGGAACTGGAGAGTGTGATGCTAAGTGAAATAAGCCATACAGAGAAAGATAGATACCATATGGTTTCACTCTTATGTGGATCCTGAGAAACTTAACAGAAACCCATGGGGGAGGGGAAGGAAAAAAAAGAGGTTAGAGTGGAAGAGAGCCAAAGCATAAGAGACTCCTAAAAACTGAGAACAAACTGAGGGTTGATGGGGGGTGGGATGGAGGGGAGGGTGGGTGATGGGTATTGAGGAGGGCACCTTTTGGGATGAGCACTGGGTGTTGTATGGAAACCAATTTGACAATAAACTTCATATATTGAAAAAAAAAATACAATAAAAAAATAAAAAAAAAATCTCCGCACCCAACATGGGGCTTGAATTTATAACACCAAGACCAAGAGTCGTTCACTCTACCAACTGAGCCAGCCATGTGTTAATATACATAAACATTTCCCATTATGCCAATCATAGTATTACTAACGTTTTTTAATTTCCCCACATATTGAAACATACAAATATAGTTAATGCATTTTATTTAATTTCAGTATACTATTTCATAATACGTTTTGCCACAATTTATTCATTCATTCTTCATTCTTCTTTTGATAGGTTTTGTTTTGGTGTCAATTTTTCTCTATTATAAATAGCACTAAAAATAAACAATATCCTTGTACATGTCTTTTATATATGTGTATGAGTATTTTCCAGGGGAAATACCAGAAGTCAAATTTCTGGGTGATAAGGTTTTAGATTTATTTAATCAATTTGCATAGGTGTAGCCATTTCATCAACCTTACAAGTGTTAAATAGTATTTAAAAATGTTACCAATCTGATCTGTAGAAAGTAGTACATATATGTTGTTTAATTGGAATTTTCCTGATTACTAATGAAGCTGAAAACTCTCTGTGTGTTTATTGGCTTCTTTGATTATCTGTTTATATATTTTCACTATTTGTTAATTGGGTCGCTTTTTGTTTAAGTAGGAGTTATTTGCATATTCAGAATAGTGATCCTTTGTTATATACATATTACAAAAAATTTCTCCAATAATGAAATTTATTTTATATGTCCACTAGTTTTGTTCTTTTGGTTATTTTTAGGACCTCCTTTTGTAAATTGTTAGAAATTATAATTACTTAGTAATTGTTCCTTTTGGGCAACTGCTATATCTTCCCTTGGACAATCATATATATAGTTATTTTGGTAATTTTACCCACTACGTTCAGTCCATCTGGAGTAATTTTATACCTTGTGCTGATGTGCGGGTAGAGGTGAAAAGCCTAACGAGTCTGGTGACAGCTGGTTACCCAGAACAGAATCTCAGGTCAACTTTAAACTTACCTAAAAAAACCAAAAAATTCGAATGTAAGTTTAAAGTATAATCTAAAAAGGTACAGCTTTTTAGGAAAAGGATACAACCTTGTTTGGAGAGGAAACATAAACAAAACCATAGTTGACCTAAAAGCAACCATCAATTAAGAAAGCGTTCAAGCTTGACAATAAGGCCATCTTAATGGCAAAGTATGCAACCAACTCCTCATTTAACACTGCGTTAATCTATTGAACAATAGAAGCACCAATGCTAATATAAGTAATGAGAAACATTTCTCCTTGCATAAGCTTATATCAGAGCAGATAACCACTAACAGTAAACAATAAGATAAAGACTGTCTGTTTTCTTTTTAAATTTTTAACTTGTTTTCATTTCTGATAAATCGAAGTAACTATTATTTTAAGGAATACGATCAAATATTTTCATTCAGTCATGCTACAGCCACTGCTCTTTCAATAAATGAAAAAAGAAGGATCAGGGTCACACAGGAGACAAGGCAGTGTGGCAAAGGTAGCAGATTCAGTGAAGGAGATGTGATGATACTGCATGGCTGCTTTGAAGCAGGGGCCATGAGCCAAGAAATGCAGGTGGTTTGTAGAAGTTGGAAAAGGCAAGGAAAGACTGTCTCCTGAAACCTCCAGAAGGGTTGCAGGTCTGCCTGTACCTTGATTTAACCTAGAGAGACAGCATGTTGGGCTTGTGACCTATACAATATGAGATAATGTGTCTGTATTGTTTTAAGTCACTTAGTTGTGATAATTTATTACAGCAACAATAGGAAACTAACACAGTAGCTTACCCAGATACAGCCTCTTAAGAGTTACAGCCTGCCAATAGAAGCTCTCTTCAGTCAGTCTCCACCTCACTCACTAGTTTGTACAGCAAACCTAGTTCCAGTTACAGCCCTCATAAAGGACAATGTTAGGCGTATACACCCAAAGAATATAAATTTCAGGATATGTCTTCCTACTTCCAGACCTTGATCCCAGCATGCTATGCCCTCAGATCTGTATGCCACACTGTGTACATTTTGTTTCTCCTTTGTACTCGGTCTGGAAATATTTGCTTTCTTGTGATATGTCTTTTATCTATTTTTATAATTTATCTATCATTGCTGTGAGAACAATAATGATAACGTTGACTTTTTGGTGAAGACAGTTTTGTAAAGTAATGCTTGAGGCTGCCCCATTGTTCTAACAGCAATCAATACACACATTTATAATTTCAGGTCCTTTCCCCTCCTGCTTTTATGCTCCCCTCTATTCCTGGTTCTTCCTGTCTCACACACAAAACCTCCGAAAGATCAGATTTTGATTTTTCCTCCACTTAGACTTTGGAGTAAGGAGAATGCAGAGAACACGCAGAAGTAGCAACATCTTGAACTCTCTAGAGTCTCCTCCCTATTTGGTGAGTTTGTTTACTATGGTTGTTATTCCAGAGGGCATCTAGATTCAGGAGTGACTAAATAAAAGATGAAATGGGAAAGTAGGAATTTAATCTGAAAATCTCCCATTTCAAAGTTTGTATAAATGTATTACAACTTTAAAATACATCCAAATGAAAAATCTGTTTAGCAGAAAATATGTACTCATTGTTCAGGCCAAGCATTACAGGGAAATAGGACTTGTAGAACAGAATTATAAACCAAGTCATCAGAATATTAAAAATTTGGTAATCTGATATATTGCAAATCTGGGTTAGTATAAGAATCCAGGGATACCACTGTCTAATGTATATTAAATCAGGGAGCAGGGCTTATAGACCCTCATGTAGCCCTCAAATCCAGTATCATATCTTGATTTCTCTGAAGAGATACATTGCACTCATCAGAAATAAGATAAGTCAATCAAAATTAAATTAAATGAGCTACCTGCATTTTCAAACATATTACCATTTTAGATTTTCCTCAGTTTTATAAAAAAAATAATAATAAAACACTGTTTTAACAAAAAAGAATTTAAAAACAAAAGAGATTATGAGTGCCATCTTGTGGGAAGACATTCTGATATGATGGTCAAAATATTTGTTTCTCAAGGTTCTCAACACCTGAGTAATGACACCCAAACTATTTAGTCAACTATAGAATAACATGTCATCTAAAGCTACCTATGTTAAATTATCTGATTCCTGATGGCATGTAACTAGTACTCATTTGTTTGAAGCTATCATCAGAAAAATATATGGATTAGATATGCTTTTCACCTTCTGCTTTCAGTTCCTATCATTTGAATCATATCACTCATGTGTGGATCATCTTAACTAAAATTACTTGAGCAGGTCAAACAAGGCACCTGCTAGACTATAAGTTGTTTCCAGAAGAGTCTCATCAAGATTGTCATGGCAACCGCTCATTCTGAGCGGCTCCTTTCAAACCTATGTTCTTTCATATGCACATTCATTTTAGTTGAGTTTGTTTCATTGTTGTTGTTCTCTCCTTATTAAAAATTAAAATTCATAACTCATGGTTCTTACTTGCTCACTGGTGTGACCCTAGCATCTTGTGCTCCACATGGCACAAAAGAGGAGTTTAATTAATGTACACTGAGTGAACAAATCAATATTTCTCAGCCAAAGTGCGGCTGCTGCGATTGGACCCTTTGCCAAAGGCAGCCACACTTGGGATGGCATAGCCCAGTCCAAAAGGGACACCTTGTCCTGAATAGTTATGAATTGACCTTGGAAATCTTCTCTTGGACAGCCTGACAGTGGGACAAACAGAAGGGTCAACAAATAACGGAAGAGCAGGAAACGGATGCTATAACCATTCAGGAAGTTGAAGCCATGAGCAAGAGCAAGGAGAAAGGTAGAGAGGAAAGAAGAGGGAATTCAGTCAGCAGTGGTAACAGTACTAGAGGGAAGGCAAGGGCGATGCATTTACCGGAACCATAAAAGTCAGGGGATGCCACCCTCTGAGAGGAGATGACGGAAAAGCAACAGATGTAGTATACGTGGCACCCACGCCACTTTCTACTCAGTCTCACCAGGAAGCTGCTAGCACAACTGCCTGTCACTCTCAGTTTCCCACGGGGCTTTAAAGCCAACCACCAGCCACCCAACTGCGGCTCTTGTCCCTGTAGTTGGAAGGAGCCCAAAACGTCTCATTTAATACATAAAGTGGTAAGGTTAACTCTGCCCTGGCTTTTCCCACTGTTAAGTTCATAAAAGATGCTCTCATGCATCTTTTAAAAGATGCTCTCATGCCACTGATGGGGTGTGCCTATTACACATTTCACTTTTCTGACAGCAGTGCATATTTCTTTTACTCATTCTAGCAAGCTTTTGCAATCACCGTCCTTATTTGGTATTTCCACTGCCCCCTGGGTCTTGAAATGCCCTTTCATTGTCACATGCTCTTAAAATCACCAAGTGGAAATCAACACTTCCTGGTCAGCTGAGTCACCTTTGAAGGTGCCATCAGTAAGTTCTAGGACACTGATTTTCCTGCTGTGCCCAACAGAGAAAATGTCTTTCCCGCATAGTTCTCACAGGTTAACTCAGATCAGTTTAAAATAGACAAACTCTTGATAAGATTGATTTTTAAAGGTAAGCCAAGTATTTAAGGAAGGTCATGACCTTTCCATATATTTAATAAATATAATTGTCAATGGCAGTAAAGAAACCCCTCTCCAAGGTAAAAGGTAAGACAAAACGAAATATATATCATGATTTATAATAATCGAGGTATAGGACTATTTAATCTCATATTCTTTTTGAAATTTGCTTTATTGCTCCTAAGACACTAGCATTAGATATACGATTGCCAGTTTCACTGGTCTCAATCCATCAACAATGTCAGCACTATAGGCAAGTAAGTTGATAATAAGTATATATAAGGTAGCCAGGATGGAGCTGGGACTTACCCAAAAAGTGATGACAACAAACAAATAGCTAAGAGCTTGGACCTGAAGTTTTGCTTCTTCCTGCTCAGAGATCTCATAAAAATAACTTTCATTTAAGAGGAACTCTCAAGAGTCAGCATTTAATCATTAATCTTAATTTGAGCTATATTTGAAAAATAATGTTGTGATGAGTATGCTAACCGTGGTGACCAGTACTGGGACTTTACGACCTGGAAACATGGCAATGATTGTCTTAAACTTCTTAACAACTGCTGTCTAAAATCTGACTTGTAGATTACTAAGAAGATACACACTATTTCTGGAAAACTAGGTATATAGTCTCTGAAGAACTCTTTATTAACACAGAATTTTTTCAAACAAGCTCTGAATAACAGCTTTGATTTAACTTTGTTATTGAAATTTGAGGGAGACCAGAATTAAATTATTGAGAATTGAAAGAAACTGGAGAGACCCACATATAAAGGTTTATGCAGGCTCTTATTTAGAAAGAAGAGTTGTAATAAAAAACTGTACATGGGAATATTAAATAATCACATAAAATTTATTATTTGTCTGTATCTGTTGTACTTTCATCCCTCATCTCTATTTCGGGTTTCATAAATAGTTCTATATTTCTATAAATGTTCACCATGATGTCATGCTTCTTAAGTTCTGCAAAAACTTCAATAACAGTAACTTTAAAACAGTAAGATTGTTCACTTAGACATTGTGATCTGGCCCATCTTGACTGATGGATCATTTCACTTACATGCAGCCCATTGTAACTGATGCGATGGTCATGTCCTGTCTATCATGTTCTATCTTCCCAATAGCACCAAGTACTTCACCCATGCCACCCCCAATAATGAATGTCCTTCCATCTGCTTTTCCAATTGCATTAACTACAAAAGTGAGATTTACAGAGCAGCACAAACTTTGGGAGATCTGGTGACAGAAAGAATCTTGGGACAAAAACCAAATATCCATAAGGAGGATGCATTTTAACTCCCCAATTCTCAAATTAGCAATACAAACAGGTATAAATACTCTATGTAAGTGTGAATATTCATGTATGAGTAATAACTCTACTTTCTTGAAACTCACCTTTTGGTCTTTATTATCAAAATCTGCATCCCATTAATGCTCATATATTAATGACCTAATTCTTGACAACCTGTCACCAATTCATTGTGATTATGATTTTATTTTTTTCCCCTCATTTCCAAGTTTAACACTTTATGCTTCACCTGCGCCTCTTTCCTGCCAGAGGACCCTCTACTATTTTCTCAGGAGCTTATCACCGGTGAATGATCTATGACTCCCTTCTACCAAACCCCTCCTTCAGAAAAAAAAGAACCCCACAGCTAACCTTTCACCTTGGGATTTAAGTAAATATAACTACCTCTCCCAGAGTTAATGGTCTATTGTAAACCATGCCATTAAAGAAGTAAAAGCCTCGTTGCTTTCTCAAACACTCCATACGTTGGCTGGCGTCACTCAGTTGGTTTTCTTAGAAAAGGAACATCTTCCCAAATATCTCAAAACTCAGACAGGCAGCAATTTATATGCCTCCAGCTTAGTTTGTACCCAGAAGGCCCACACATACAAAACACATCTCCTTTGGATTTTTCCACTTATGGGAAAATTACTACCTGTGCATTTAAAATAAAGGGTTGAAAAGATTAGAAATTGTTTTTCTTTGAATGATTATGAATTTCTTGGTAACCCTGGGTCAGTGGTATTCAACTCTATATCAAGAACATCATTTTTAAAAAATGTCTAACTTTTCTCCAGACCAAATGAATTGGAAATGAGGGTTGTGCCCAGGTATCTATCTATATTAAATGAAAGCTCCACAAGCAATTCTGATGCACAAACTGAATTGAAAATCTCTACTCCAAGGGATACTGAGTATATTTCCTTATAAAAAATATATATATATATACATATATATATATATTATTAATTAAGCCATTTAAAAAATCAGACCCGCCCTCTTTAAAAAACCTAGCATATCCTTCACCAAGTAGTTCCCATACCATACACTCATATCACAACACATATTAAACTTTGATATTGAACTATGAATCTTAAGAGTTCATCACATACAATGAATCTACTTAAATGTGTAACTCTTGTTTTCTTGCTAACAGATACCATACCGAGATAAGGAGAAAATCAGCTGTGCCTTCCAGGCTGCCCCACATTCTACTCATAATGGAGGTGGAAGACCATGTCCTGGAAGGTACGAGGGGAGGAGAGGCTCTCCATTTAGGTGACTAAGGCAGAAGATGAACAAATCATGGAAATTATATAAATACGGATAGTGGGCTCTGCTATTCCTTTCTTAAAAAGCAAGGTCTTCTATGGAAGACAGGCAGGCATTGGACTTACCTTGTTTATTCAGTGAACATTCCTGCAGTTGTCAGCATGGCCAAGTTACTCTCCACCCCACACACATAACATTTATACCCTTTATCCTTACTAAATACTTTTCCTTAAGTAAAGCTGAAATGTGAATACATACGGGTCATTCAATTGCTCAATTACTCACTGAATAATCCCATCAAATACCAATTATGTGTCGGGCTTAAAACCAGACCTCTGAGGAACGCAGAAATAACTCAGTACAGAGTCAATCTCATTATGCTCTCATGCCACTGAAGGCACTGAAAAAGACAAACATGTGCACAGGTTAGGTTACAGGGTTAGAAGGACTAAACTCAAGTTTGAGGAGCATTTGAGGTATCACGGAAGAGCCAGGTAGTCGTCTTCTCAAGACTCCAGCAGAGTGCGTCAAGAATGGCAATGGGCACGCACAAGAATGGAGGCGAAACCTGAATAACTGTCCCGCTCATTTTTTCTAATTTTGGGTGAAGGAAGACCATTCTCTGCCTTGAAACAGGTGTACCAGCAGCACATGAGAAGCCTTATATTCAGGGGGCTTCAAGCTTATAGTTTGTATCTTCCTGACAATGGTTTCTTCACAGCCCTTTTCCTTCACCTAGAGCCATCCAAAAAGCATTATAGGTAGAATATAAACTGCGATGGAAAATTTGGAATGGTGCTACGTCTTCTGAAAGCACATTTAAAAATGCAGGCATATGGTTTTAATGACATTATTTCTAATCCAAATGCTTTATAACATGCCTCATTTAGGATTAGATTCATGCCTGGCATGAATTAATGCAAAAAGCTGTTTCTGAATTATCCAAGTATAACAGGTGGTCTGGCAGGCTCAATTAAGGGGGTTTTTCAGCTTCATTGCCAGAAGGGTGACCTCTGGGTGGACTTTCAAGCCCACCTGGACTCCCCAGTACCTGGAGCAAGAAATTATTTCAAATGATGTTTTAGAAATTACTAAAAACTATTGGGTAAGAGGAGAAAAAAACACTATGGAAAACAATGTACAGGGTTAGTGAATAGTTAACTACTAATGTGTATGTGTGTTCGTGTACAGGAATATACGCATGGTCTGCTCTCAGTGGAGATTTATAATCAATGCAGAATCAGAATTTACATGATTGATTTTTGAGACAGCCTTTGAGGAAAGCCCAAGGCACCATTATGCATCAACTGTGTGACAGTGGGACAAGGCTAACTCCGTCTAAGGCAAAACTTGTGGCCTTTAGGAGACTGAAACAGATCCTAGGGTGGAACTTAAAACAGTAAAAGGAGCGGTTGAATAAACACGCACTGCCTGAGAGAATGTACGGCGATGTATTATCTCAGGTGGGTTGAAGGACTCACTAACAGTCAGTCTGAAGTAATCTTATAAAGAAGGCCTAGAGGCTGATGGGTTTCCCTTGACTGAGAACAGATTCAGTCACTGCGGAAATTAGCCAAAGATGTGCTAGAATTGACATTACATGAAAAATGCTGAGGGGCCAGACGACGGAACTCACTGAAACTGAAAAACCATCCTTTGCATGTGTACCGCATACTCTAATTGTGAACGCTTTCCCTCAAAAGTTTACAGGGGTGGGTGATGTATTTATTTTCGGTAACAGAAGGGGTGGCTTGCATAATTAACATTGTCTTCTCTACTTTGAATTGGATGGCCAGGTTACTGTACAGGTTCTGTTGCTTAATAGTTTTTGTTAGTTTTGCTGCATCCTACTCTACTAGTTAATAGTTTAAAGGGCCACCCAAGAGCTCCAACACGTAAAGAACTTATCACGCCCATCTTTAAAAGAAAAAGCTGAAGAGATTGAAAATCAGTGACTTTTCTTGGGCCCATCAGAGAATTGAGGTCACAAAGCCAATTTCCACCATGAAATCTGGAGAGACAGTCCAACCCAGAGAGTCACAGCTAAGATCTGTACCTAAAAAGGAAGCCGCTGAAGCCATAACGCTTAAATGGTACACTTAAATGATAATTTTGAAAAACTGCTGGAGGCTGTATGTGGACTAGCACGAGAAACAGAAATTCCTGGGAGCTTCTGCAGTTTACTGAATTTTACCTCCAGAAACCCTAATCCACCAGTTCTCACAGTGAACAGGAGGAAGGGAAGAGTAAAGACTATGAAATCAGCCCAGAGTGTTCTCTACTACAAAGGTTTGACTCTCCAGGGACAGAAAGCTTCACCTGAGCTTTGTCCACACCTGGGAGGATGAAGGGCATTTGCCCAACTCCAGTCCTTCCCCAAACCCCTCAGCTTTCCTCTTTCACCTAGGAAACAGTTGTGAATGTCACAGTCCCGGGACACACCCTCACTAAAAAAGAGATTTAATCTAAGATTATAGGCTGCTTTCCCTCCTCTACACTTTACCACAAAACCCATAGGGCTCCAGTATAAAAACAGTGGATCACAGCTGAAAGAAATGACTCAGAATCTGTCTGAGGAGTTCTTAGGGAAGACCAAAGAAAACTGAAGAGAGAAAAACAAGAACACTACAAGAAACCAAAGCTCATGGCATCTGAAGCGACAGCAAACGTGAAATGCAGCCGAACTTAACATATTAACTTAAATCCTCACACTAAATGGTTATTTACCTCAATTCTTGTGACACAGGACAAAATGTATGGCTTTCAGCCAAAGTGGCAATGCATGTCGAAACTGTATAAAACATAGTTGGAAGAGACAAAGCAAACACCAGAACCAAACCCAGATATAACACGGTTGGTAAAAGAATCAGACAGGAAATTTAAAATAACTATGATTAAGAAGTTAAGGGCTCTCACTGAAAAAGTATACACCATTCAAGAAAAGATAAGAAATCTAAGCCGAGAGGTGGAAACTCTAAAAACTAATCAAAAGGCAATGCTAGAAATTAAAAAAAAAAAAAACAAAACACTGTAACAAAAATGAAGGATGCCTTGATGGGCTGTTGAGTAGACTTGACAGAGCCAACGAAAGTGAACTCTCAGCCAACAAAAACTTCCCAAACTGAAATGCAAAGAAAAAAAAAAAGAATGGAAAAAAAATCGGTGAACTTAGTACACCGGGATTTTAACTTTAAAATAGTTTGCTTGGGGCGCCTGAGGGGCTCAGTTGGTGAAGCCCCTGACTCTTGATTTTGGCTCAGGTCATGATCTCACACACAGTTCAAGGATTTGAGCCCCACGTTGGGCTTCGTGCTGACAGCATGGAGTCCGCTTCAGATTCTCTGTCTCCCTCTCTCCCTGCCCCTCCCCTCCCTCAAAATAAATAAACTTAAAGAAAAACCTTTAAAATCGTTTGCTCAAGGTTTACATTATACAATAAGTACAGATCTACAGAATTTTCTAAAAGGATTATTAAAATATCAGCAAAAAGAGTTTCATTACAATAAATTAATAAAGGCTGGCCAGTAAACCAAACATTATTTTATGAAATGAGTGAAACTGTTGTGCAACAATGTGCATGCACTTGATGCCACAAAACTGTACTCTTAAAAATGGTTAAAATGACAAATTTTGTTAAACATAGTAAAAATGATCTAATTTAATTAAAAAATAAGTAAAGCCATGGTATGCAGAGCTGGCCCATTCACTGGAATCATTACTGGGACAAACATATCCACATACAAATAAACAAATGTGTATCTCTATAAAAAAACATAAAAGCAAATTTGAAACTGCAGAAAAATATGGCCACTAAAATTAATATTTCCAGGAATTAATAGCCATTTATAGCGGTCTTTAAAGATTCCTTTCATGGATTAATTTATAAAATTATATTTTTTGTGCTTCTATTATGCAATAATCACCTCCTTAAGAGATCATCATGTGATTTTCAGAAGAAAACACCTTTCAATTGCATTCTATATTTTTGGAACTTTTTTTTTTAACAATTTCTTCTTCACCCTTCATATCCAACCCATCATCATGTGACAAAAGAGATCTCAAATCTGCCCACTTCTCTCTTTTATTGAAGTATAATTAACATACAATGTTATATTAGTTTCAGATATACAACACTGATTTGACAATTCTGTACGTTACTCAGTGCTCAGAGGGGAAGTGGGTGGAGGATGAGCAAAATAAATAAAGGGGATTAAAAGGTACCAACCTCTAGTTATAACATAAACAAGTCACAGAGATGAAAAGTACAGCATAGGGAATACAGTCAATAATATTATAATAACACCATATGGTGACAGATGGTGTCTACTTCCCTTTTTCTCCTTTTCTAACATCCAAGCCTAAGTGATCATCATCTTTTGCCTGGAGCACCGAGATGGCTTCCGCTCATTACTGACCTGCTTCCACCAATTGTACACTACTATGAGAAATTTTAATTGGTGTTAATTAGTTAAGAGAAAATAAAGCCTGGGGAATAAGAAAATTATGAGTTTTTTAAAGAAATCTTTGTGCTTATTAGTACAAAGTTGATAATATGTTTATCATTTTTAATAGGTCAGAGATCCAGAATACCTAGTTCACTTGCATTCAGGAGAATTTTAAATATTAAATTACCGATGCTTTTATGTCCACTGAAATGTATTACACTAAAAGAAGTTGAAAATCACAACTTGGTATGCTGAGAAGAATTTTATACATCAAATTAGTTGTTAATAGTACGCATTTTAGACAATGAAATATATTAAAATGTTGTAAAATTATAGCTTGGGATGAATGTCTTTAAAGTAAGAGAAATACCTTGAGGCTTCAGGCTTTCCAGAAGGAATTACTGTCTAACACATGATTCTGGATATAATGATATTAAAATTGTGAGCCTGAATATTTTAAAGACTTTTGATTAGCTAAAAAAAAAGTAGTTGTAATATTGTCTGCCTTACACAATAGGCACGGCAAAAATTAAAAGATAAAACCAGTTTTAAAACATTTAAAGCACCATTTATACTCAAGGAAGTCAAGCTTTCATCCAAATATATTTGAAATTCGCTAAAAATCATTCTTTCTGCACAGGACACATGTGTAACAAAAACAAGTTTTCCATTATTACAGGAAATAATTTGTTCTGCTTTCCTATCGTTAAAACTTTTCTAATCAAAAAGGATATTCCCATTTCCCTATACAATATATGCATAGAAAATCCTACAAATAAATAACTTACTGGTTTTACTTTCCTGCCAAAAATTCCAGTATACGGTTTCCAGGGCTATAACAGTCTATTCATTTTAAAGAATTTTCATCTATGGTATGATTTATTGAAAATAAGAACTTTGTAATAACATTTTGGAAACCCCTTGAAGAAGGAAGACAACTAGCTCACTGCATTCAGTGTCTACAGACCTTATTTCTCATTGGACTTCTGTTGTCACCTTATCTGCATAGTAATAATCTTTTCTATTCCTATTGAAATAAATCACCACAAAAGCTCTCTTATGCAATTTATCCCAAAGAATTCTATTTGATTTGCTTTGAAAGAACAAGAGTAGATTTATTTCATATTTGGGGGATTATTACGGAGAACGTGAAGGGACAAAATACAATCACTAAAATCAATACTTATCAAATGGGTACTAAATGAGTAAAAACTTCATGCTGATAACTATATTTCATAGAAAAGGCTTTCATTTTTCATTTTCTATTTTAAAATAATATATGTTAGTTACAGAAATATTCACGTCATTAGCATAACACACTGGGATAGTCATAAGGGATAAACTGAATGTTAACTTTTTGGGTAAATTTAATACATGGATTTCTAATCTATTTTTTTATAAGTTCTCTTTTTTCTATTTTAAAGTTTTTATTTATTTTGAGAGACAGAGAGAGAGCTCAATGGGGGAGGGGCAGAGAGAGGGGGAGAGAATGCCAAGCAGGTTCCATGCTGTCAATTTAGAGCCAGATGCAGGGGCTCAATCTCACAACCATGAGATCACGACCTGAGCTGAAATCAAGAGTTGGATGCTTAACCAACTGAGCCACTGAGATGCCCCTTTAATCTATTCACTGAAGTTATTCAAATATCTAAATATAAACCCACCCTGGATCATATGTACAAGTGTAAGTCTATGCAACTTATACATGATTTCCAGAAAAAAAGAAAACACTGAAAACCTGTCCAGTAAGAAAAATGCTAACACCAAATTATCAAAACTAGTTTCACATTCATTGAGTCTTCCTTGTCAGCATAAAACCTGAGGCATCACATGAGAGGTAAAACATGTAAAATACTTTAACTGTTCTCATTTGCATAAGCCAGGAACAAGTTAGGGTCAAAGGACAGGTGTTTCGTTTCAGATCTCATTTGCCAGAGCTGAAATACTAATGAACTAACGGTGTCGCTTAACTTGAAATGGAACAAGCATATCACTTGTAGAGCCAAAGACTGTAAAAGTAAATGTGGAGAAAAAAAATCTTCATTAGAAAATAGAGAAGGAAATGAGCATGAATATGATTAGTGAGAATGTTCTTTTTTTATCCTGAAATTTTGCAACATTGATTTTGAAATCTTATTCAGACGGTCACACATAGTGATTGTGAATATGGAACTGATCTTGATCCTCCTATATTTAAGGACAATTTATCCATCATACCTTCTTTCTAGAGTTAAAAACAAATGTTTTCTACCCAAATTACTGACCGTAACTCAAAACAATGACTGTCATGGTTTCACATTATGCTTGCCTTGTCTCATATTCAGACTCTTATTTAAGGAAGTGGAACTTATTAAGGAACTTAAATAATGTCTATTACTGAAATGCAAATTGTCTTTAATATAGCAATATAATGGTGGTCTTAACAAAGAGGAGATAATGTTGAAAAATCTGTTTGGATTCATCAGGTAGATAATTAAAACCATAGATTCAAGAGGAAGCTTTCGTAGAGGATCTTTTATGGTACTAGGAAACATTAAAGTCTGTTACTCTGTGCAAAAAAGAACTGACTTTTTGAATATTACTTTTAATTTCAGACTAGAAAAAGAAATATTACGGGATACTTTGACATCACATAGTCACGTTCCAAAGTGAATTCCGTGCAACATGTAGTTTAAAAGATATTACTAGATGTTAGATGGAAAAGGTTTCTTACATTGATACATTTAAGAAATAATGCATATTTAATTTTTTGAAGAACCTACACACTATTTTCTATAGTGACTGTAACATTTTACATTCCTACCAACAGTGTACAAGAGTTACAATTTCTTCACATCTTCAGCAACCCTTGGTATCTTTTCTTTTTCTTATAGCCATCCTAATAGATGTGAAATGATATCTCATTGTGGTTTTGATTTACATTGTGTAATGATTAGTGATGTCTTCATATGTCTGTTGGCCATTTGTAGATCTTCTTTGAGGAAATGTCTATTCAGGTTTTTGCCCATTTTCTTTTTGGGGGGCTACTGAGCTGTATAAGCTCCTAAAATATTTTGGATATTAACCCCTTGTCACATGTATGTTTTTCAAATATTTATTCTCTTTCCACAGATTACTTTTTCATTCTGATTGTTTACTTGGCTGTACAGAACCTTTTTAGTTTGTTTTGTTTCACTTGTTTCATATTCCCTTTGGTCTATTGTTGCTTTTGTTGCTTGTGCTTTTGGTGCCATGTCCAAGAAATCATTGACAAGACCAATGTCATGAAGGTTTTCCCCTATGGTTTCTTCTGGGAGTTTTATAGTTTCATGTCTTACATTTAAATCTTTAATCTTTTTTGAGTTGATTTTTATCTATGGTATAAGGTAAGGGTTCAGTTTCATTCCTTTGCATGTGGATATGCAAGTTTCACAACTCATTTGTTCAGGAAGTTACCCTTTTCCCATTGTCTGTTCTTGGCATTCCCGTCAAAGATCAGTTGACCAAATGTACATGGACTTATCTTTGGACTCTCTATTCTGTTCTCTTAGTCTATATATTTGTTATTACGCCGTTACCATACTGCTTTAACTAGTCTGGCTTTATAATGTATTTTAAAATCAGGAAAGGTGATGCTTATACTTTGTTCTTCTTTCTTAAGATTGTTGTGGCTGTTTGGGGTCTTTTGTGTCTTCATATGAATTTTTGTTCCTCAGCATTGAAATCAGGATCTTAAAGAGATATCTGCACCCCTATGCTCATTACAGCATTATTCATAATACTCAGAATATGGAAACAACCTAAATGTCCACTGATAGATAAACGGGTAAAGGAAATCTGGTATATACATACAATGAAATATTATTGAGTCATAAAAAAAGGAGGTCCCAAATGTGTGAGAAATGGATAAACCTGGAGGGCATAATGTAAGTGAAATAAGCCAGTCACAGAAGGAAACATACTGCATGATTCCACTTATATGAGGTACCTAAAATAGTCAAACTCATGAAAACAGATAATTGGATGGTGTTTGCCAGGGACTGGGGTGGGGGAAAATGAGGTGTTGCTGTTCAATGGGAATGAAGTTTCAGTTATGCAAGATGAGTAAGTTCTAGAGATCTGCTGTACAACGTTGTGCCTTTAGTTAATAATACTATAGTGTGCACTTGGAATTTTGTTAAGAGAGTAGATTTTATGTTAAGTGTTCTCACTACAATAAAATAACAGAAAGAATGAGTTAAACAGAATAAAGGCATTTTCTTACAGCTTTCAATAAACTAATCCAAATGGTTAAACTCGGGCTTGGTGGGAGTGAAGGAAATGGTATGCAGCATCTCATCAATTTTTATTAGTCAGGGATCCATAACAGAACCAACAGGGTATATATGGATGTATAAAAGGAGATTTATTAAAAGAGTTGGCTTACACAGTTCTTTAGGCCAAGAAGTTCTAAGATATGCTGCCTGCAAGCTAGACAACCAGGAAAACTGAAGCTGGTAGTGTAATTCAGTCCAACTCCAAAGGACTGAGAACTGGGCAGGTGGGGGCAATGATATAGATCTATATCTGAAGGGTGGAGAGTTGAGGTTTGATGATGTAAGTCCTGGCCTGAGTCCAAAAGCACTAATGTTTGAGGGCAGGAGAAGACGGATGTCTAAACTTAAGTAGAGGCTGAAATAGTGCTTCCTTGCTTTTGTTTTATTTAGACCTTCATTGGATTGCATGAAGCCTCCCCCTGTACCCCATTGATGAGAGCAGGTCTTTGTGACACAAATGCTAATCTTTTACAGAGACACCCTTATAGACACACCCAGAAATAACGTTTTACCAGATATCTGGGCCTCTGTTAGCCCAACCATGATGACATAAAATTAGCCATCACAACCATGGAACCCTTTTCTTTCCAAGGATATATCACAGGTGAAAGGGAAAAGGGAAAGGTGAAGATGAAAGGGAAAAACAGATATAATTTAAATAGGCCAAAGTACTCACTTCTCTATAATAGTGGTTAATAGCTTAAAGAAAATATTTGGCAGGAGCCTAAGTGTAAAATTAATTTTCCCCACAGTTATTTCATGATTCTAGAATTATGGAAAGCACTCCTTTCATTGAGAATTATTTTGAAAATTTACTCTCCCCTTTTATGTCACTGGTTTCTAATAAGGTCATTATTGCAATTTTAAGATGGTCTTTCTAATTTGAGACTCTGCCAAACATAGTAAGACTTTGGTCATCATAAACACTAGGCACCAAATATCAATAATTATGGGTTTTAAAATTAGGGAACCTTAGAGATAAGACATATGATATTTAAATTACATAAGAACTAACCACAAAAATTTGTTAGCATATTAAAGGTTGAACAGACAGAATTATCTGTAATAATTTTTACACTTAAGAGTTAATTATGGAGTATTGAAATGAGTTATATTCAAAGTTAGTACTTTTAGTTGTGGCTTTTATTTTTTATTTTTTTTAATGTTTATTTATTTTGAGAGAGAGAGAGACAGAGCGTGAGCAGGGGAGGCGCAAAGAAAGGGAGAGACACAGAATCTGAAGCAGGCTCCAGGCTCTGAGCTGTCAGCACAGAGCCCCACATGGGACTTGAACCCACAGGTTGCGAGATCATGACCTGAGCTGAAGTTGGATGCTTAACTGACTAAGCCACCCAGGCACCCCTATCTGTGGATTTTCAACTTTTGAAAGTGAAGAGGGCAAGTGATAACTTCTGGCTATTTAGCACCAGGCAGTAAGTACTTACCTGTCAGCCAAAAATACTGCATATCACATGTTTAAAGCCCAAAGCCAACACACATCATTTCTCCATTCCAACATCACTGAAATAAATGAAGGCAAGCCTATCAAGTGGAAAGTCTATGCCCATTTGGGGAACTAAGTTGGACCTGTAGCTAGATGGATGATGTAAAATCAGCACAAAGTCTACGTTAAGATATTATCAGTAAGCTCAGTTTTCAGAAGCAAGGATTGGCAGGAATTGGGGAGAGAAGGCTCAGACTCATGAAAACAGAAATGACATGTTCATTTTTTCCTTTTAAGTGTTTCTGGTAACTAAAGAGAATATAATATACCTTCAGTTAGTTTGAAGGTTAGAAAAGATTACCTGAAGAGCGCCTAGGTGGCTTAGTCGGTTAACCATCCGACTTCAGCTCAGGTCATGATCTTGTAGTTTGTGGATTTGAGCCCTATGTCGGGCTCTGTGCTGACAGTTCAGAGCCTGGAACCTGCTTTCCCCTATTCTCTCTCTCTCTCTCTGCCCCTCCCCTGCTTGCTCTCGCTCTCTCTCTCTCTGTCTCTCTCTCTCAAAAATAAATAAACAGTAAAAAAATTTTAAAATTTGAGGAGATCACCTGAGAAAACAATGGGTGACATGTAGTCATGGGAATGACTCAGTCTCTCTGATCAGAGATTGGGGAAATGACAGAAGGGACTTCAAGCTGCACAACTTTGAAAAGTAATAAGTATCCACAGCATAGGTGACTTTGCTGGCTCTAAAGAGAGGCAAGGGGTGACATATGCAAATACATACATAATTTTTTTTTCTTGCACGAAATGCAATGCTATAAACTTATAGGGGAGACATGTTATTGCCCTTCTCGAGAGATGTTTATTGACAAAGTCAAGCTTCATTGTCTGAGTTCATTTGTCATACCATATAGGTGTTGAGAGTTAGTACCCCCAAATAAAACAAGGAAGAAGATGCCCCTGTCATTTCCAAATCACCTTAGGAGTCCTAAAAATACATGAGAAGGAATAATGGGGGTTGGTCAAGCAATGAAAACTGGTGCTAATACCTAAAAGTTAAAAATACAAAATTAAATCATATTGATCTAGATATAGGGTTTCGCATCAACAGAACTATTGACATGTGAGGCAGGATAATTCCTTGTTGTTGGGGTCTGTCCTGTGCATTGTAGGGTTTAAAGCATCCTGCCTCTATGCACTAGATACCAGTAGCAATCCCCTCAGCTGTGACAACCCAGACTCTTAACTATAGAGAACCAATGGATGGTGACAAGAGGGGAGGTGGGTGGGGGACAGGTGACATAGGTGATGGGGATTAAGGAGTGCACTTGTCATGATGAGCACAGGGTGATGTACGGAAGTGATGAATTACTATATTGCACACCCAAAACTAATATTACACTGTATGTTAACTAACTGGTATTTAAATAAAAACTTAAAAACCAACCCAAATATCTCCAGACATTGCCAAATATTCCCTAGGGAACAAAATCAACCCCAGCTCAGAAACATTAGGAATTTCTAGTGAGGAGAACAAAAGGCAATACTCGGAAGGTAGAAAAAATATTGAAAATATTGACTTTATGGTGTGACTAACATTAAAATGGAGACATTTTATAGAATTGTTATATATTTTATAGAATTGTTATATATTATATAAGCACTCAAAAATGAGTGCTATGTCCACTCAAGTGTCCGTCAATAGATGAATGGCTAAATAAGATACACACACATACACACACACAGAGGAATATTACTCAGCCATAAAAAATCGATGCAATATTGCCATCTGTGATAACACGGATGGACCTAGAAGGTATTATGTTAAGTGAAATAGTTCTGGAAGAGAAAGACAAATATCAAATGATTTCACTTATATATGGAATCTAAGAAACAAAACGAAGAATTAGACCTATAGATACAAAGAACAAACTGATGGTTGTCAGAGGGGAAGGGTGGAGGGTGGGCAAAATGGATGAAGGGAAGTGGAAGAAACAGATTTCCAGTTATGCAATGAAGAAGTCACAGGAATGAAAGGTATAGCCTAGGTAATATAGACAATGGCATTGTAATAGCATTGTATGGTGACAAATAGTAGCTAATACTGTGGTAAGCACAACACAATGTATAGAGTTGTTGTATCACTATGGTGTACACCTGAGACTAATTAACAATGTGTGTCAACTATACTCAAATTAAAAAAAATAAAGGAAATTACAAAAACTGCTCAGTTTACCAATTAAAAAATTAGTTACAAGAACATTCATAGCAACTTGATTCACAAATATGAAAAAGAGGAAACTATTCAAAAGCTCAACACTAAAACTGATATATCAATTCGAACATATTCATGCAGTGGAATACTACTCAGAAACAGAAAGAAAAACAAAATGAACTATTTAACACACATCAAGGTAGATGAAATTTCACACACATGATGCTATGTGAAAGAAACCAGGACCAAGAGTGTGATTCCATTTACATAAAGTTCAAGGTATATATAACATTAGAAATCGTAAGTGGGTAATCTGATGGGGAGGACCGGTTGTTGACCTGGATAGGAATGAGGAAGAATTCTAGGGAATTGAAAAGGTTCTAAGTCTTGATGTAGGTGGTAGATGAATGGATGTGTACATAGATACAAATACATTGGGATATATATTTAAGATTTGTGTTCTTTATACCTTGTAAATTATAAGTCAATAAAAAGTAAATTATAACTTAAAAATATAGATATACTTTACACAGTGAATGAAAAAAACACTCAGGAAAACTGAGCATATTACTATCGCTTCTATTTCATTATGACCCTTTATTGATCTCATTTAGATACATACATAGACAGACAGACAGATCCATCCATCCATCCATCCATCCATCCAATTAGCTTCTTAGGGCTGCCGGACAAAGTACCACAGACTGGGTGGCTTAAACAACAGAAATTATTTCTCACATCTTTGGAAGCTAGAAGTCTGAGATCAGGTGTCAGAAGGTTTAGTTTCTTCTAAGGGCTCCGTGGCTTACACATGGGTTCTTTCTCCTTGTGTCTTTGCATGGTCTTTCTCCTAGGGGAGAGGCCTTAGGATCTAGGTATCTTAACATCCTCTTCTCATAAAAATACCAGTCAGGTCAGATTAGGGCTCAACTATGGCCTCATTTTAACTTAGTTACCTCTTTAAAGGCCCTGTCACATTCTAAGGTACTGGAGTTTAGGATTTCAATATTTGATTTTGCAGGGTGGGGTTGACACAATTCACCTCGCAACATATATACAATATCACTTCAGCATTTGAAAACGCTCGTAGGTCTAGCAAACGCACCCAGTACCAGGCCCTGTTCTAGGCAACTAGGACATATTTATTTTATTTTTAATAATATCCCTGAAAAGTAACTATTATTATTAATACCCACTGGAGATATGAAAGGAGATCCAGAGCAATACATAACTGTCCAAGATTAACTGGCTTTTTGCTGGCTAAACTAGGACTCAATCTTAGATCTCTTTACCTTCAACAACTACTCTATCAGGCCATCTCTTCTACTATACTTACACACACAAACAAGCACACACAAATACACATACATACATGAAAGAAAGAAGTGTCAGTAGATGAGTCCTAAATAGGTTAGGTACTTTTTTATAGCAGTGGGCAACTTTTGACCATTTGCATATTCAATCAATGTGAATATACCAATATGGAGTGAGTGGGTACAAAAGTATTGCTAGTTCAGTATTGTGAGCCTATATTTTTCCATTAACTAGGCACCAAAGCAGCAGAGCTGGTTTAAACCAAATTCTCATGAAAGAAAACTGTTTGGCAGGAATAGATTTTAGAATCCTTCTGCATGTCCAGAGAGGAAACAAAGTGCTGGGTGACAAGCTCAAAAGCAAAATTAGTCAATTCCCTGAACACTCACTATGGAAGACATTTGGGTAAAAATATCTATGTGACCATAAACTCAATTCTTTTGAATGCTGCTATCATATAAGCATATATGTGACATGTGCACAAAGAACCAATTTTTGAAATCCTTTTCAAGTGTACATTTTGAATCCTAATATTAATCATTTTGACATTTCCCTCCCTCTGTGCTAAGTTCTACAGATTCCTGCGCCAACTCCCTGGCATGAACTTCTTACATAGTCTTCCCTTTTTTGTCCCATTGCTGTCTCTCTACTAGGTGACTATAACTGTCTTCTCTGTGACTTCCCTAACTTCTGTCAGTACAAACAATATGCACGAAGGGCTGTGGAATCATATGGCGGGGGTCTAAATTTTAATCCACTTATGAAATAGATACAAGGAAGAAATTATAACCATGTGAGAGAAGAGAAAATTGAGGAACTGACAAAGTTAAATGACTATCAAATTCAATTCATAAAGACATCTTTTGCTTAAAAAAATTAAATACCATTCTGGAATGATTCAGGAAACTACTCATATTCCATGCTGTAAGGTCATGTGTTTCAATTCTTATATTTGTACATGGAGATAGCTTTGATTAGGTTAATTCTCCAATATGTCCTATTTGTTTCTTAACATATTAGGGCATCAGACAATCCAACAAAGGAGGGCCATCTGTTTCCAGAGGAAAGGATGTCTTCTTTTATGGCCCAGTAAGTAATCTCTCATCCAAGCATTCGTCTATTCTTCCAATGCATATATATTAAACACCAATTAAGTGCTAGGTGTCATGTTCACCATTGGTAATATTATGGTGAAGAGAAGATATTTCTCTTGTGTCTTTGCATGGTCTTTCTTCTAGATGAGAATCTCTAGGATTCTGGGCATCATAATGGACCCACAGTTTCAGAAAAAAGAGAAATAGATGCTAAGATACTAACTATAATGGGAAAAGTGCTAAAAATAAAGGAGAAACACACAGGTTATTATGAGCAAACAAAAAGGATCCATTGACCAACTAGATGACATAGCTGGACCAAAACCAGATTGGCCTATGTTTGAAAACAGGAGCTCTGAACCCTGGTTTCCAACCCATTCTCCTGAATTATTATTTATTTATTTACTGTGAGTCATTCCCATAGATATTTATAACAACACTAGTTTCCTTTTAAGTATGTTCTGGTTTGAGTCATTCAAACCGAAAGTGTTAAGGTAATTCAGGGGAGCCTAGAAATATTACATAAGAGATATGGGATTTTGTTTTATTTGCCTATTTGTTTATTTTTCACACACAAAAAAAAACCTTCTCCATAACAAATCTAAGTCTTAATATCAACTAATCAGAAACAACTATTAAACAAGTATCAAGTATGCTCAATACTGTTTATGGTAGTGCTGGATAAAGAAGATTAGGACATATTATTGCACTCAGGGAATTTACAGTTCATTTGTAGAGATAAAATTAGCTTGTAGGAAATAATTAAAGAATCACTAAGTGCTAAACTGTATGTTGCTCTCCATTGGGATTTAGAGAACAGGAAAATTCTTGGTAAACTCTATATTCTGAAGTATGGCCAGACAGAAAAAGGTTCATAGAAATAGCATTCCTGGGACTGGAATCATAGGAGAAATAGTATGGACTTTCTTGAATGTGAAATGAGTCCACAAGAGTGATTACAATCCAACTGGAGCAAAGAGGCCTGAGATGCTAGAAGGAAGTAAGGTGAGCCTTATGGGGCATCAAATACTATAGGAAATATGGAAACCTGGTTAGAGGAGGATGGCTACTGGGTCCCTAATTAAGATAACTGATACGAATCAGATAAGTTGGATTAACAAAAGATAATTCTATAAACATTTCAACAACACACTAGTTTTATCTGAACACAAGTTATTCCACAAGCCTATTGGTCCAAAAAGAAAGTTTTTTTATTATATGTTTTTGGATAAATGACTCGGAATCACAGGCTGCAAAGTAGGTCCCTATAGAAAGTGACAAATTCATACCTAGCACCCCGTGCAGAATGATGGGCTGCATGGTCTTCTAACAGTGACCTGATGGGAAAACAGGAAGTGGAAGGAAATGAAGCTGGCCAGGAAAGAGCAAGCTGGCCAGGCTGAAGAAACCAGGTACACTCTATTTGAGTCACACCATTTGGATTAATTTCACTGGTGAATGAAAAGCATGTTGAATACCTGATTTAAGTTGGACTTTCCCTGTATAAAAAATTCTGATTAGAAAAGCATCTAGATAGTTGTCGATTAGTGTTTTGTGCCTGGGTGTCTTAGATACTAGTATTTTCTGAGGCATGTAGTAAGTATGCTGTGGCTCAAAACTTAACCAGAGATCATTGTTTACTTCCGAACGTATCTAGTAAAAGCAAATGTTTTCAATTTTCAGGCATTCTTTGAAGAGCAGAAGGAGTTCATAAAATCTGAACAACACTGAAAAAGAAAGGCAGACATCTGGGTTGAACTTCATCCCACAGTGACCTATATCTTGACAATAATGTATCTTGTGTTTTTAATCTATATTCTTTTATGTTAGAGTTCTTTGGGTCAGCTAAGATTTTCTACCACAGTTATAGCCTGAAAGTAACTTTTTTCCAAATAAAACCAGAGGTAAAGACTATATATTTGTATAATAAGCACAGTGATAATTTGGGAGGTTACTAAATTGCTTTCAATAAAAATGTTTAAGGTTATATACTGGACATTTTGCTATATTATAAATCAAAGTTACTTCAATTGTGTGTTTTTTGATGACCTTATATAAAGCTGTATTGATTTTCAAGTTAATTTCACTAATTGAGTTTTTCTTGAAATGGTTTGCTATTTTACAAAATAATGTACTTTCAATGTTAAAAAGGTCAAGCTATATTAAAAAACTAAAGATAAAAAATACTAGACATAAACATCAGGAAACAGTCATCCTAGCTATCTCTCTAAAACATATATAAAGTTAGATATGATTTTATAAAATGGGATTATAATAAAGATGGCCATGTATTTTGAATGAAATATAGTTAATGCTATTTTATTTGCAAATAAATGAAGAAATAATATGCAGTTAAATAATTATTAGCTTCTTAATGATCCATTTAGGTATTTTAAAAATTAAAAAAATCAACACAAAATAGCACTAAGAAGTCAGCTCCATTATAATTATATTATAAAATAAGCATTTTAATTTTAACCCAGACTGATTTATTTCCTGTGTGACAAACAAGAAACTATGCTTCTTGCCTCTCTTCTTGTTCCACTTTATAGTAACTCACTTTTCCAAGTTTACAACATTTACATTTTGTTTTACAAACATGATTCTTATTTGTCTTTATTTTTATTTCCAATTCTATATTCATTTGTATTTAAACATCTGCACCAGTTCTTTTCCCACCCATTCAATAATCCTGGATTATTGGTTTTGATTTGTTTTGTTTTGCTTTGATCTTGATTGTTTGAATGTTTAAAAATTCTCTAGATTTATTTTTTATTTATTTTGAGAGAGAGCATGAATGGAGGAGGGGGAGAGAGAGAGAGAGAGAGAGAGAGATAGATAGAGAGAGAGAGAGAGAGAGAGAGAGAGAGAGAGAGAGATTGCCAAGCAGGCTCCAGGTTGACAGCACAGAGCCTGACATGGGACTCGATCCCGCAAACCATGAGATCATGACCTGATCTGAAATCACGAGTCAGACACTTGACTGACTGAGCCACCCAGGCCCCCCTTGACTGTCTGGATTTTATCATTGATTGGTCCTGCCACTCCCATAAAAGTGAGCTTTAAAGATCTTTTATACTTAATTGTCTATTACCTTATCTTCTAAATGTATTGCTTCCTTACCTTGTTCTAAATTCTAAAAGGCAAAATAAAACCATTTTCCCAGAAACTTATCTTCTGAAGGCCTCCCTCCTTTTTTTAATTGGGTCACATAGCTCACAAGTGTGAGATCATGACCTGAGCTGAAGTTGGACATTTAACCGACGGAGCCACCCAGGCACCCTGGTTTATACTCTACTTATGATGGACAACATCATTACATAACATTCTAAGAAAGGGTAAAATATATATTATTCAGAATGTATTTTATTCGAAAATGCATCTTTATTCATAACTTATAGAGGTGAAGTTTTAAGACAATATATTTGGATTTGTTTTTAGTCTCTGCCCACATTTCTAGTCTATTTGGAAAACCTGAAAAGAGCTTTATTATTTATGTAATTGAGGGAAAGTAATAACACAATCTTCATGCAATTACTTTTATAATAAAGTTATCTGAAGGGCATGTATTATATAGCTCTTCTGCTTACCCCTAATTCCTACCCAACTACTCAGATCTTTTCCTAAACTCTTAAATCAAATACACACACATAGGGACGACTGGGTGGCTCCATCGGTTAAGTGTCTGACTCTTGGTTTCAGCTCAGGTCATGATCTCACCATTTGTGAATTTGAGCCCTGCATCAGGCTCTGTGTTGGCAGCACGAAGCCAGCTTGGGATTCTCCTTTCTGTCTGCCCCTCTCCCACATGCGCTCTCTCTCCCTCTCTCTCTCAAAATAAATAAATAAACTTAAAAAAAATTAAACACACACACACATAAAGCTCATTCAGTCTTGAGAACTATTTTCACGCTGGAGAAGTACTCCCTTTCTTTATCATTCTAAGAAACTCAGAAAAACATTCATTTCAAAATTGCTCAGGTCAAAATATGTTTAGAGATTCAAAAACACAAAGTATTAATTTATTTCTCTCTCTCTCTCTTTGCTCTTTTTAAAAATTTTATATTTAAATTCCAGTTAGTTAACATTCAGTGTAGTATTAGTTTCAAGTGTACTATATAGTGATTAAAGACTTCCATACAGCACCAGGTGCTCATCACAACAGGTGCACTCCTTAATCCCCATCACCTATTTGATCCATTCCTCCACCCAGATCCCCTCTCATGACCATCAGTTTGTTCGGTCCAGTTAAGAGTCTGTTTCTTGGTTTATTGGGTCCTTGTATACAGTCCTGTACTAGAAAGTATTAATTTGTTTCCCCAATGATATAATGGGAATTTATCCTGCAAAAGTTTTTTAATATCCTGACCACTGATATTTTTCTTTCGTCATCATTTAATTAAAAATTACTGCATATAAATACATCAAAGCTTTAGATTTTTATGACAAACTTATTTTGTTATTTGAAGGGTAAGTTATTATGTAACAGTAAAACTATTTTTTTCATTGTATTACTTTACTTTTTTTCTCCTTTAGCTTTCTACATACATTCTCTGAAAACTATAAATGGACCAATTTGGAGTAGACATGCCATGAATATATTTTTCTTGTCCATATCTCATTTGTAAAATCAAAGTGGTATCACTTCTAAATATTCCCTTTCTGAAATAGTGATACTTGTAAACCATTAAAGCTTTCTTGAAGTGATCTTCACTCTATTTTAATGCCTCTTTCTAGTACACCATAAAGGATTTCTTTTATTTTCTAAAAGTTTGCTCTCCCAAGTTCCTAAAAGGCAAAGACGGAATCCAACCAACATTTTAAAGCCCTTAGCACAATGCATAATCAAAAAGGTTTTACTGATTAGATTAATGGTAATGTTGTGCTCTTAGACAATTATCGGAGACGAAGTGGCTCTGGGAAGCCACTGAGTTAGCCATTCTGTTCCAGAAGGATTGTACTATATTGAAACCAACCCAGAAAAGTGGCTATATGCATTTAAGGTCTTCACAGAAAGCAAATTCACAGATTTTTCTGGGTAAAAAGCCCATTCTTACATTTTCAAATCCTGACAACCCATTCACTTCTAATGTAAATTCCTGCTAGCTTAAGAGGATTTTCTATTTTTCTTGTTTTTAGCTTGGTATAACTCTTCTTCTTCATACACCATGATATATTTAAATATGTCATCAAGATTCTCCTTCCTCTGGGCTCCTGGGTGGCTCAGTTGGTTAAGCGTCCAACTCTCGATCTCAGCTCAGGTCTTGATCTCAGGGTTGTGAGTTCAAGTCCTGAACTGGGCTCCACACTGGGTGTGAAACCCACTTAAAAAAAAGGCTCTCTTTCCTCTGCATGTCTTATGTCCTACAGAAGCCAACTGTGACATGAGGACTTGTGTATAAGTGATTCATAAAAAACAAACTAAAACTATCAGGGAAAACCAGTAAAGGTGTAGGGAAAGCAGGACAGGAAAGAGTTTTATCAGTATGAAAATTTCAGGCAAAATTCCCAGGCTTTGAGCTCTCACACCTGGGATTGGGAGAGATGGGCCCCAGTACTCTGAGGACGATTCTCCAAAAAAGAATGGATTGATAGGTGTAAAAGTACAGAAACTGGGGAGAGGGTAGACAACAGAAATATTCAAAAGAGACCTGAGAAGATCTGGGCAGAGTTAAACGAAACAACTGTTCTTACTTGACCTTTGTAAATATTTACACTCTAGTTATTTTTAAGATCATCTCAATCTTCCCCGCCCCCCACTTTAACCTGTGAAAAGTCAGACAATAATCTTGTCATCTGGGGATGTTCACTCATCTGAGAGCTGAGAATAATAGCATCTATGTAGTGGGGTTCTCACAGAAGTTAAGGGAGTTAATATCCATAAAATATATGTCGAACAAAGCCTGGCACAAATATATGAAAAGCTCAGTATAGGTTACCTATTATTATTGTTATTGTTGATCTGTTGTTGGTGCTGTGATTATTGTCATAAGACAAGTAACTGGTCTGAAAGCCTTCATAGCTCTCTAGCGCCAGGACTATAGTAAGATGATCTCACATCTACTCCACTGTCTCTCAGGTCATATCCAGGATTTATTGTGTATATGCTATTTTGCTAACTCTAGTGATACAGCCGTACTAAGGCCTTTGTTGAAATTGTCATTTTAACTGAATGTTCAGTATCATTGTTTTTGTCATTTCAGAGATTTACCAGAGGCCTCATAAATCTGAGAAGAATAGAGTAAGTACAAACTATTTGGACATTCTAAAGAAAAATGACAGTATCTATAAAAACATGCTAAAATAGTATCAAACAATCACTTCACACCCACTAGAATGGACATAATAAAAAAGACAGACAAAAACTAGTGCTGGCGAGGATATGGAGGAGTAGAAGCTCTCACACATGGCTGGTGGCAATGTAAAGTGGTGTAGTCACTTCAGAAAACTCTGGCAATTCCTCAAAAGTTAAACATAGAGGTACCGTATGACTCAGCAATTCCTCTCCTGGCTATAAACCTAAGAGGAAATGATAACATATGTCCACATAAGAATTGTGCACAAACCTTCACAGCAGCGTTATTTATGACAAAAAGTAGAAACAACTCAAATGCCTGTCAACTGATGAATGGATAAATAAAATGTGATATATCCATGCAATGGAATATTATTTGTAAATAAAAAGAAATGAAACACTGATACAGGCTGCACATCAATGTGTGACTAATGAAAACATTATATTACGAAGCCAATCACAAAAGACCACATATTATATAAGTCTATTTACATAAAGTGTCCAAAAGAGGCAAATTTACAGAGACAGAAAGTAAATTAGTGTTTATCTAGGGCTGGAAGGAGGGAGAAATGGGTAGTGACAGCTATTGGGTATGGATTGCTTTTGTGATAATGAAAATATTCTAAAATTACGTTGTCATAATGTTTGCAGAACCCTGTGAATATACTCAAAAACACTGAATTGTGTACTCTGAGTGAATGGTATGGTGCGTGAATTTTGTTTCAGTAAAGTACCTTAAAACAATACATTCTAGAAAATATTACAAGAGGGTTCTGCATGTTTTGCCAGGTGTTAAACTGGCTGCTATTTACCTGTTGGTTGTTTATACAAGGTTAATAAATCTTTGGGTGGAAGAAGGTGTGCAGTAACATAGCTTACTGTGTTTCTGCAACACTGACAGTCCTCTCCCTTTCTCTGTCTACTGCTTCTTGGGACCCCATGGGATAGGGAAGAGGGGTGATTCACCTTATCACAAGCTTAGTAAGAGAACATCCATAAAAGAACACCTCTATTTTGAGAGCTTACAATGTACCCCTTGGAAACTGAGGACCATGGAGACCATATCTAACTCAGTCTTGAAAATTCAAGACCAAGTGTCTAGTACTTTTCACTACTTGAAAAAACAGACCCAGCTTTGCAGGACAAGGATTCACACATTTATTGGGGGGCTGCTGTCAACTGCAGGGAAGGATACTGGGTCTGTTTCAAGAGAGGCTCTACCCAAGATGCTTGCCTGGAAGGGTAAAGAGATTCCAACTGAGGAGTGGAATGAGACACCAAGGGTCTGAAGATTTGGTTGTTAGTGATGGGGACACTGATCACATAAATTTAAGTCTAAGCAAAAGATACCTAGCACTGAGGGTTAAGTGGGTTTCTGGAGAAGCAAGAAAAATAAGCCAATGAGAGTAAGAATCAGAATTGGGAATCTGCTGTCTCAGAGAACACCAAAGCCAAAATAATTCTACCAGACAAAAGAACTTTCTTCATCCTTTCCTCTCTTCTCTTCTCATCCATATCTCAGCACCTTTACCTTATCCACCTTGTTCAGTCTTGGAAAAATCAACAACCCCCCTGAGAGTTGGAGAGTAGGAAGAAAACAGCAAGATGGAGAGTTAAGGATGAGTGCCTGTGGGTCATTTTCACTCCAATGTAAGCTTTCAGGCATAAACCAATTCTGAGCTGAGGAAGGAAAGTTGTTCACACTGGAGAAGATTTGGGGTTTGATTATTTAGGGGCCTAAATTGTAATTGCCCAAGTGTTATAGGTTGAATTACGTCCCCCCCCAAAAAATACGTAAGTTGACGCCCTAACCTCCAAAACCTCAGAATGCCACCTTATTTGGAAATAGGATTTTGCCCTAATTAAAATAAGGACATGAATAGATATTTTTCCAAAGAAGGCAGAGATGGCCAATAGATACATGAAAAGATGTTCAACATCATGCATCGTCAGGGAAATGCAAATCAAAACCACAATGAGATATCACCTCACACCTATCAGAATGACTAAAATGGAAAAGACAGGAAATAAGTGTTGTTGAGGATGTGGAAAGGTAAATACAAACTGGTGCAGCCACTCTGGAAAACAGTATGGCTGTTCTTCTGGAAATTAAAAACAGAATTGCCATATGACCTTGTAATTCCACTACTGGATATTTGTCCCAAGAAAGTGAAAACACTAATTTGAAAAGATATATGCACCCCTATGTTTACTGCATTGTCATTTATAATAGCCCAAACAGGGAAACAACCCAAGTGTCCATCAAAAGATGGATGGATAAAGAAGTTTTATATATATACACACAATGGAACATTAGTCATAAAAATTAATGAGATCTTGCCATAGAAGATATAACACTAAGTGAAATGAGTCAGTCAAAAAAATACAAAAACTATAGGATTTTACTCATATGTGGGATTTAACAAACAAAACAAATGAAAAAAGAAATAAAAAGAGAAAAACAAAAAAAACCCAGACTTTTAAATATAAAGAACCCGTGGTTGCCAGAGGGGTGATAGGTGGGTGCATGGGTGAAATAGGGGATGGGGAGTGAGAGCACACTTACCATGATGCACAATCAATAGTGTATAGAAGTGAATCATTAAGTTGTACACCTGAAACTATTATATGACATTGTAGGTTGATTAAAGTTGAATTAAAAAAGAAAGACAAAAAGTGAGGTCATACTGAAGTGGGTTGGGTCTCTAATCCAAAATGACTGAAGTACATATAAGAAGATAACCACATAAAGACACAGAGACATAAGAAGAATGGAGGCAGATAATGTAGTGATGTAGCTATGAGCCAAGGAATGCCCAATGATTGTTGGCATAGGAACACATGTTCCTATGTTCCACAGAACATAGGAAGAGGCAAGGAAGGATCATCCCCTGGAGCCTTCAGAAGAAGCATGGCCCTTCCCGTATTTTGACTTTGGACTTCTAGCCTCCAGAACTGTGAAGGAATAAATTTTTATTCTTGTAAGCCACCTGGTTTGTGGTCCTTTGTTGCAGCAACTGTAGGAAATCAATACCATATGAGCCTCGTAAGCTGTGGGATTGGCCTGAGCTTTCGTTCATGGGTGGGGAAGGAAAAGCCATCACAATGGGTATGAAGGAGCAGTATGAGGAGAAACAGGTGGTTTTCTGCTTGTACCCAACTAAATCCAGCTCATGAAATTAACCAGCTAAACTGTGAAACTGTGACTATTCCATAAATATGTCTGAAGCATACTACATATGGCTAATCCAGTCCTCATAATGTTTTTCTTCCCTTTATTTGCCACGCACAACCTGTGTTTTTGAAGGTGTTTGAGTTTCATTATTTGATTCCAATCTCTTTGACTTTCCTAGGTATTTCTCAATGTTACTTTCCTAAGTAACTGATTGTCACTTTCAAGAACAGATGGCAAATAGGAGTCCCTGTAGGCCTGAGTCTTCAATGGCCATAAAAACTTCAGGTTTGTTGGAGCCAAGGTACACATTAATCTAGCAAATTGGGGTGCACCTTATAGTTCAAGATAAGAATAATCTCTAACAGACTGATTAAAATGAGAAGTAATAACAACTCGAAGGGATGCAAATATAATAAGTAAAACTAACCCTTACTGAGCATTTCCTATTGCCAAGCTTTCAAATGCATGATCTCTTTAATTCTGAAGCAATTCTAGGAGAACACACTATTATTGTCCCTAGTTTACAGATGAGAAAACCAAGGTATTGAAAAAATAACTCATCCAAGGTTCTTCATCTAGTAAATGGAAGAAATAATAATTCACTTCTGGTCTGTCTGATCCTAGGAAGAATTAAGGTAAAGACCTCATCATGATTTTGGCTGCAACCACTCCAAACATTGGCTGAAACACCTGGGTGACAGATTCAGCAGCTTTCTACTTCAGCGAAGCAGCAGATGCCATTGAGGCACTCACCAGTAACCCCTTGGCATCCATCACTTTGTACACAGGCAGTCCTGTCTCCCAAATGTCGGCTCTTGCAACTGGTTGTTTAAGGGAGTTTGGTGGGACACTGGGGCAGTCCAGAAGGGCCTAGAATGAATTCACATGCCCCAGAAGCCCTCCATCAATGTCTGTGAGTCAGTGTGGTAATACCCCATCCCCGTCGCTCTTTGGACTGTGTAGTACATTTTCCAGAGTTCCCTGATGAGGTTAAGGTCCAGTTTCTCGAGTGGTAACTCAGTTGATAATGCACCCTCTATGAGAACCCTCCCCTCCCTGTCTAATTTCCCCACACCTATTATTTCCTGGTATCCTTTCCCAAATAATCTTCTTGCTCTTTAATCCTTGTCTCAGGATCTAGGGTCTGATTCTGGGGGAACCAAAACTCAAACTCAGTTAAGGCACTGAATTTGTTGGAATTCTAGACACCAGTTAATCTACACATTTTTATTACAATTAAAATTGTTTTCGACTTTAAATGAGAGATACTAAGTATTCCCAAGTTGCTATTCCTAGGGTGCACTCTGCCTAAATTCATCAAAACACCAGTTGACTGTGAGTTAATGAAAAGGGTCAGTATTGTGAGTGGGACTGGCCTAAGCATGGGAACACTTCAAAGGGGCTAGGGCCTTTCTGAGGTCAGAAATTCCAAGTGTGAGAGGGCTTATGGAAGGGGTCATGTGGTGAGGAACTGAGACAGAATCCAGTTACGCTGTTGCCCAGACGTCTGAGCAACACAAACGGAGATAGATCATCAACAGGTGTTTTTTAAGCTGCTAAATTTGTGGTAACTTGTTATACAGCAACAGAAAGTTAATGTGTTAATTTTGAATACTTGGATAAGGCGACATCCAGTTTCTTATTTCCTTTACTTTTTTACAAAAGGGTAGCATACTACAGAGACTTTCTTTCAGTTAGAAATGCCTTAGGTTAAAGTCCCTGATATATTCTCAGTATTTTACAGTTGCCTACAATTTTATTGTGTGCAGGCACTGAAGTTTATTCAGCTAATATTCTAGGTTTGGCTAGTTAGGTAGATTCCAATATTTTGCAGCTACAAGTAATACTACAACAAAGAAGCCTCTGCATATTATGTTCACATTGTAGAAAGTATATCTTCAGAATAATTCCTAGAAATGAGATTGGTAGGGCAAAGTGTAATTGCATATGTACTTTTATTAGATAATGCCAACTTCCCCTGTTTTTGTGGATTATTTTGCAATCTCACAACAACGTATGGGACTGTTTCTCTCCAGCTTCCTAAAACAGAGTGTATTGTTAAGCTTTTGCATTTTTGCCAAACCAATGGGTGAGAACATGACCTCAGTGTAATTTTAATTTATGTTCTCTTACTGTTAGTGAAAGCAATTATCTTTTCATGTAATTAAGCATCATTTTTATACTTTTGGTAAATTGTGTATGGTTTTGCCCACTTTCAAATAGGACTTTCCTTTCTCACTAAATATTTAAAAGCTCTTTGCATATTAGGAATTTGAAACCTCTACCTGTGATATATGTCACTATTTTTTGCCCCAATTTTCATTTGGTTTTTTAATTTTTCCTCATCAAAGTTTTTGTGTTTATGTGTAGTCAAATTTATTACCTTTTTATTTGTCGTATCGGAATTTTAAGTCATAGTTAGAGGGTCTTTCCCTATACCCACATTACAAAGGAGTTCACCAGTATTTTCTTCCAGTGCTTGTATAGTTTTATTTTGTACATTTAGTTTCCAATTCATTCAAGCTTTTTATTCTTAGGTATGGACTGAAGAAAAGATCCAATTTCTTCTTTTTACCAATGCTATTTACTATTAAAGTCACCTTTGTGTCAGTGATGTGAGATGCCACCTTTATTATATATTACAATTTTATCTGTACTTGGGTCTATTTCTGAACTTGTGGTTTTACTTCACGGTCTATACACATGCCATTTTTACTCTGCTAATTACTGAGGCATTTTAGCATGTTTTAATATATTGTAGGGCTAATCATTCTCATAGCTTTTCCTTTTCAGTGTTTTCCCAGATATTCCGTGCATTTATTCCTGTATATAAAACCTTTCAGTTTAAGCTCCATATAACAAAGTGCGTTGTTGGTATTTTTAGTGCGATCACATTCAATCTATCAATTAATTTAGGAAGAACTGACACATATTAATGATGTTGAGGTGACTTATCAAAGGAGAAGGCATGTCTTTTTGTTCAAGGCTACTTGTTAGTGTCTCCCAGAAGGGTTTTATAGCTTTCTTCTGAGAGGTTTTACACATTTCTGTTAAGTTTATTCCTACTTTATCTTTTTTGTTGCTTTTGTAATAAGATTTTCAAACTCATTCTAACACATTCCCAACTTTTCTTATTGGTTATCACTTAGAAAATATTTATTTGAGAAGGGGGGAGGGGCAGAGAGAGAGGGAGAGGCAGAATCCCAAGCAGACCGCGCTGTCAGCACAGAACTCAATGCGAGGCTCGACCCCATGAAACGTGAGATCATGACCTGAACTGAAATCAAGAGTCAGACACTTAACCCAAGGAGCCACCCGGGTGCCCCAGTTTATTACTTTTTGCATATGATGGCTATCAATTTTTGCTTGTCAGTTTTATACATTGCCAACTTGTTGAATTATTTTACCAACTGAGTTAGGAATACCACTTATTCTCAAGGATTTTCCAGGTAAACTATCATATCATCTGCAAAAAGAGGCAATTTTACTTTTTCTTTTCTAAATCTGATGCCTCTAATTGGCTTATTTTGTCTCATTTAATTCCTGTTTTGTTACCAACTTTGGCATCTATGAAGTAAGCATAAAGTTTTTTCTTGGACATACTAATATGGTGAATTCTATCAATAGGGTTTCCAACATTAAACCTATTTTTGCAAACCCACTTGGTCACAGTGAATTATTTTTATAATGTGGTATTGGAGGCTATTCAATTATAGTTTATTTTGGATTATTTCTAGATGCAATATATTTTAAACCCTCAATGATATGATGAAAACATGCTGATGGAAATTCCAATGAATTTGTAATTATAAGCAATGGGGAAAAACACAGAATAACTACTTTTGTTTTACTAATTCTTTGTCAGTGGCCCCACTTCTATCATTTTTTTTTCTTTCACTTAGCTCTGTGAAGAGTCATCTAGTATTCCTCTCATTCATCAGATTCCCTTATCTCCAGCACTTCCTCTACATCCATGCATATTATACATTGACACCCTAAACTCCCTTGCCTGCTCACAATGCAGATCTGCATACATGTCTGCTGAAGCAATGTTGAGCTATTCTATTTTTTGGCACGTGAGGGCATGGTGCTTTCATTCTCGTTCATCCCTCTCATTGAAAAATGGCCAGCCTTAGCCAAGGGGACAAAGCTTTGCGTCTGGGCTAACATTAAAACGAGCTACCAGTCAACTGTCCAAACAGAACCTTATTTCAATCATCCCACTCCATCTCTCTTGCCTACATCTTTCCTCCAGCCCCCAGCCTCCTCTAGGGAGATTCCTGTTTCACCTTAATGCCCCCAGTTACTCAAACATGTACAGCAGCAGGTGACTTTGAATGTGCCAAAGTTTTTTTCTTAAGTTTATTTACTTATTTTTGAGACAGAGAGAGAGAGAGAGAGAGAGAGAGAGAGAGAGACAGAGAGAGAGAGACAGAGAGAGAGAGACAACATGAGCATGAGTAGGGGAGGGACAGAGACAGAGAGGGAGAGACAGAATTCCAAGCAGGATCAGCACTGTTAGCGCAGAGCCTGATGTGGGGCTAGAACTCACAAACTATGAGATCATGACCTGAGCTGAAATCAAGATTCAGATACTTAACCTAATGAGCCACCCAGGTGAACCTGAGTGCAACAATGTTTAGCTGAGGAGTCTCCTGGAGCTTGGAGCTTGGGAGTGCAGTGATTTCTGGATCCTAAAAGGCAAAAAAGCAATCAATTTTCTCTAGTGAGCTATAATGTCCTTGCAATATGTTTTAAAGGCTGAGTACTTGGGGTGACCATGACATGGCACCCTGCCTTTAGTTCCCATGGCTTTTTGGAGAGCATCTATCTTCCCAAGAACTTCATGGCACTTCTGATGAAAGACCTCTACCTATCACCTTCTTTGAAAATTAAAAAAAAAATGATGCCATTTGAAATTACTGAATTCTCAAATCTTTAGCTCAGCTTTCTCAATAGTCTCAATGGTTGAAAGTCCTGATTCTTCTAAGAACTGCTTTGAACTTTAGAAATAAAATTCATTAAGAACCAGATTCAGTAAGACATTAAGTGGTATACTGAGTGATACCACTTTTGGCCAAACATGAGGTTTTAACCGTAAAGAAACAAATCTTTACTTTCTGGTTTATAAATTGGCTTGTAAAAGCATTTCTAAAAGGAGGCCTTGTGTTATTTGGGCTAATGAATCAGTGAGATAAAGGAGTGGCTTCTTTGAGAGGACCCTACTGATTTGGATTCATATGTTCTGCTTGATCTGTTTTTTAAAAATCTAAAAGCAATAATGTTATTTGTCAATTTACAGTAGTAGCCAAAAGTGAAACACTGTTGATATTTTTCCTCTCAGAGCTCTGTGTTTCTGGGCTTATACTGGAGGCTTTATAAATGCACACAAAGTTACCTACAATGACAATGATACTCATCACAGAAAATACACCAATTGTAAAGAAGAAATCTGCTTTTAATGGCCACTTAATTTATTTTTTAACAATTTTTTTTAACGTTTATTTATTTTTGAGACAGAGAGAGACAGAGCATGAATGGGGGAGGGTCAGAGAGAGAGAGAGACAGAATCTGAAACAGGCTCCAGGCTCTGAGCTGTCAGCACAGAGCCCGACGCGGGGCTCGAACTCACAGACCGTGAGATCGTGACCTGAGCTGAAGTCGGACACTTAACCGACTGAGCCACCCAGGCGCCCCTTAATGGCCACTTTAAAAGCTACATTAATATATTGACATTCAGTATTAAATTGCTTTTTTACAGTGCTCTGGTATAATGAATCAGAGATTAAAGTCATGATTCTGATGAACTTAGGGGATACAAATTTTAATACATATTTTTAGTTTGAAGATACTATAACAGTCAACAGTATGTGGCATTCTGTTTGTTCATGTACCCTTCTTTTCACTTTTCTTTTACACCCGGTACAAAAATGACAGTTAATTAACAGCCTAGCCTAAGAGAAGTGTTTCTAGTGATAATAAACAAAAGCTATTGTCAAATAACATAAAATTCATCATGACCAGAAAAAAGAGGATTGTGGAGACAAATTACATGGAAATCCTACAATTAAAATACTTAGCTGACATACAGATGTATATGAAATTATATATTACATATAATTTAAATCAAAGATAAAAATTCATACTATATATGTCTCTGGAAATTTAATAAGTGTGTGTGTGTGTGTGTGTGTGTGTGTGTGTGTGTGTGTGTTTCTGGTTACGTAATAAAGAGTTCTTGAAAAATAATGAGTTCCTACCTATTGCATGGCTTGATTAACTTATGTGAATGTGACTTGGGGAATGTTTTAAGAATATTCATAAGAATAGACAGTTCAAGTATGCAAAACTAAGACTTAATGAAATTAGAAAAATATATTAAATCATTGTCCTGTAACATATATTTGGAAACATTCAGAAAACCATACATTTTAATGACAACTTCATCATGACAGTAAATTATAAGGTATAATTATGAAGGTATCGACATAACATCAGAAAGGAGATCATTCTTTCCAATCTGTAGACTAATTTTTGTTTCCAACTAGATAAGGGGCAGAAAGGAAAGACATGATGCCTGGATGAAATAGCAATGAATAAATATTAAAAGAAATGGAGAAGGGTTAGAAAATATTTTCACCCCACAGTGGATTTGAAATTAATTTAGCAAAGTAACAGAGAATAACTGTTCTTTATAACATGCACAGTTGGAAGAACCAAAGAAGCTGGTAAATTAAACTGTCATGGGAAATCAACTAGAATGTTAGAAATGCATGTAAGTTAACTAATGGCTAAGAAGAAATACATTCAGGGCAATCTAAAGATAAAGTACTGGTCAGACAATTGAAAACTTACATTCAGACATGATTTACTCTGTGGCACTCAATCTTTCTCAGGTTTCATTTTGTACCTCACATGCAGGAGACAGTGTCATCTTAAACGTCAGTATAAGCTACATTCAATGCATCTTTTCAAACACATCATTAAAGATGGTCTATTTAAGAACTGATTTTATTTTCAAATTCAGTCTGAAATGACTTTGTCCAATTTTGACAATAGTCTAAATTTAAATGCTTTTGGCTTAAGGTTGTCTACATCTTCTCAGATATTTTCCAGATAAAATGCATACTTGGGAAAGTGGAGGGTGTTCTTGGAACCAGAAGAAATGTTGGAAAATATTTTCCTCATCAGATTTTACACTGAGAATGCAAAATCAATTACTGAAAACCTGTCCCATTTTTAAAAAGCTAAGTAAACTATTGTTTTGAGGAGACGGTGGCATGTTATCTGTTTAGTGTTATTCAAAAAGGAGCACATTTTAGTGGACGTAAAGCTTAAATCATGATACCATAACAAAATATGAAGTCATAAATTCCTTTAAAAGTATACTAAGAAAATAACTTATGAAACAGAAATTAGAATGTGTTTATAGGATTGGCTCAGAAATCCCAAGTTTACAAGAGTGTAAACATTAGAATGGGCAGTTTTTTAACAACTATAAATTAGGTATTTTTAATGAACAGCTAAAGATAACTTCTAATAGCAAAGAATACATTATTTTCTCTGAACTACAATGTTCAGATTCTAAACCTTTATCAATACAAGTACCTGCAGCATCAGCTAATATTTGGACAACTGCTAAGTTCGTGTGTGTGTGTGTGTGTGTGTGTGTGCCTGCATGTATACAAATGAAAAGATAAAACTTCATTGTTAATTTGGGTTATAGAAATCTTAACAGCACTTAAAATGGAATTTACACATTTACAATGAATGCCAGAAACCCAGTATAATAAGTATATGCTCTCATGACAATGGGCAGTGAGAAATACAACAAGCTCTGATTCCCTTTTAGTATGATTGGTTCCTTTGAAGGAATTAAAAATAGTGAACAGAGAACTGTTTAATTGAAAATGGACTCTTCATGGATGTGTGTGATTAACTCCAGGGGGCGATAAAAATTAACATTTAACATTGCCATGTTTTAACAAAGCTCGCAGGGTCTCAGGATACAGGGAGACAACAGCTATGCCTGTGACACAGCATTAATTTGTCATGGTGGTAGTTTTGGATTGCCTATGGTATGGACTGCAAGTCTAAATGAATGGTCAAATTAGTCTAAAATCCACAAAGATTGACAAATGCCGTAGCGGCTTCTTAAAAGATATGCCATTCCGCTGTACATGCATAACAGAGCTGTAATCGGACATTGGTGACATTAGAAAATTGTCAGCCTGGCCACTTCTTTCTTACAAAAAAAGAATAAAGATACATAGAACATGCGAGATATCACAAAGTAAATGTGCAGGTAACTGGAAAGAGAGATAGCAAGAGAAACTAGAATAGAGTAAAATAAAGATGATGTCTTGAGAAAAGAAAAAAAAAGTACATTTTCCCCTCTTTCCCATTATTAGGTTGTGAGGAATATATAGTGGAATTTAAAGTGTTATTAGGAGCCAAAAATATGGCTTAGGATTTGATTAATTGGGTTGAACCCTTGGGGTTCTGGAAGTACTGAAGGTGGCATCTATCATACAAACCCCAAAATGTAACATCCAGGACCAGAGCATCCTGCGTGACTACAAGACCAGAGCTGAGTGTGAGGGTCTCTGCCTTTTCTGCAACTACAGCGATCTGGACACATGAGAGCGGGCTTCGGGATCAATTCCAGTTTTACCTGCCAGGCATAGGCTTTGTGTTTTATATGTGTTTTTAGGCACTTAAATTTTCTGATAACCTTTTGGTAAGAACAGGAGGACTGAGGCACTAAGAAAGAAGTACACGTAGTGGTAAGATCACATAAAACTGATAATTAGAGAACTAATTTAAGTACATGACCGCATTCAGTGTTAAAGAGAGGGGGGAAAATGAGGATTTGTCCTAGCACTTAAGAATGACACTAAGAGTAAGAAGGAAGCGCTACAGTCTACAAACATTGAAAATTTCAGTCATAATGCCTAGTCACTGAGGCTAAACACATGCAGAAATTCTGTTTTAAAATTTAAATTAAAACTATTTCATTGCATTTCTTTATGCTGGCATTGGATGAGGCGCTAAAGAAATACAAGAAATATTTCCAAACAAATCTTTGTGTATTTTAACGTATCAAAAATACTGTCGTGATAACACTTCCTTTCAGGTCACTTTTTAATGTGCTATTTGTACACTTCATTATCAGTTAATTTTTAATGTATATATTTTCTAAACAGTGGACTGCATTACCAGCCATTAAAGCAACACAAAACCATTTGCAGAGGGTAATGTACACGCAAAGGAAACCCCCGCATTACCACCTTGCACAGATTGTCCTTTCTCCCTTTTCATGGCAAAATCCTACTTGCCAAGACCTAGATGAACTACCACAATCCAGTGACTAAAGCAGACACTTCACCAACAAGAAAAAAAATGCATTTAAAGAAAGAAATGGATTCAAGAGGAAAACAAAATAAATAAATAAAATGTCTTTAAATAAGAATCAATAAAGATAATAATAATGAAAAAAGTCTCTTGTTGTTTAAGAACTCAAACTAAAATTCTAGAAAACACTAAGGTGAAAGTAGAAAGGGGTAGCTAGGAGGAAAAGTAAACTATGGCCTACATTTTGATTGAAGCGTAGAGAGACTAATTTTAGCAGTGTTAGAATATTAGTTCATTATGGTAGTCACTCTTACAAATATCAATTTCTATCCTTCTTAAAGATTTATGGAAAAGCACTAAGAAGTAGAAACAGAATTTAAGAGTTTCAAATCTTGAAGAGAAAAAGAATAGGGAAAATTTAATCAAATAGAAAGCAAGAAATATACACTTTGGATATAGTTTAATATCATAAATTTGAGTGAAAAAGCAAGTTGCATAGTCATATGTATAAAATGATGTGATTTAAGTAAATTTCAAATACCACACACACACACACACACACACACACACACACACACACCACAGACTGAAACCACACACACCAAATTCTTAAGAATTCTTATTTCTGGAAAGGTAGAAAAAAGAATGTGATTAGTAACAGCAGGTGACAAAGAGCAATTTAACTTTATCGTATTAAAAATGCATTTGCCTAAAACAATAGTAACAGCAACTACTACTATTAGTTAATGGTCATTAAGAAAAGTTGCAGTCATTCATTCATTCTTCTGGCAAATATTTATTGCCTATTTGCCAGGTGCTGTGGTACAAATTAGAAAGAACTATTCTGGATAGACCAATTAAGCACACTTTACATTGTCACTTCTCTCAGATTAGCCAAAGATGCTCACTTGGGTGCAGATAGTCTATTTGGAAGGAGATTCCAGGAAGAAGTAAAGAATGTAAAAGGTAAGGAGAGATGCAAGGGAAGCCAATAAATGATATTAATGAGCAGGTTATTGCTGTGGGTGACTGGGGCTCAATCTGCTGGGGACCTCTGGGAAACCATGTAGAACATTCTTCATAATTGTCCCACTAGAGGACAGGGAAGCTACAATGTTCATCTTCCTACTTGCCTTCCCTTCCAACACTGAGAAACAGAGATTTCTTCACTACCAACACCAGATCACTGGCCACATGTTTTCTTTCCTCTAATAAGACATAAGAGAAGGGGTTCAGGAAGAATGGAGCCACATCCAGAAGAGCATGACACTCTAGAACATGTGGAAACCTGGAAAGTACAGACTTAAAGTGATCTGTCTACAGTAGGCAAACAAAGCAACTTAAAAGATGGTCAACTCAGTTTTCCTGCCTAAAATTACTTTTGATTTGCTCTGAATAAATGCATAACCAGTTAGTGACCAGTGTTGATTCTCTTCTTAAATTTTTTTAAGTTTATTTATTTTGAGAGAGAGAGAGAGAGAGAGAGAGAGAGAGAGAGAGAGAACATGAGCAGGGGAGGGGCAGAGAGAAAAGGAGAGAGAGAATCCCAAGCAGGCTCTGCACTGTCAGCACAGAGCCTGACATGGGACTCAATCTCGTGATCCGGGATATCATGACTTGAGCCAATACCACGAGTCGGACACTTAACTGACTGAGCCACCCAGGCACCCCGACCATGCTCATACCACTGAAGCAGGAGAGCAGTATGGCTTTTGGAGCAGACAGATACTGTCTTGAGTTTCTGGTCCACCATGTGCCAGATGAGTCAATTGGTTAAGTTCTCTGATCGTGGTTCTCCAACCATAAAATGAGAATTAACACATAAACGGCGGACGAGTGTCATGAGAATGCTACTAGGAAAGAAATTTTGCTCTCCAGTGCTGTCCTTTCCCTTGAAGTCCGGTTCCCATCTGCACTTGTGTGCCCCACATCTCCACTGGGAAGGTGGCATGACACACTGAGACTTAACACGTTTGCAGACTGAACTTCTGCTGCGCTCCTGAAAATCTAGCCATCTCCCATTTCACTGAGGATACCTCCGTCCTTCAAGAAACTCAGGCCAGAAAACCTGCATTTATCCTTGACTCCTTCCTGTCTCTCACGGCCCACATCTAAGTTGTCAAAAAGTCTGCTTAGCTCTCCTTTCAAAATTTATTTCGAATACGACCGCTTCTCATTGTCTCTATCACTACAACCTTAGTCTGAGATGGAATATATTTGGCAGACTCCCAACTGGTCTCACTGCTTCTACCGTGGTCCTTCAATAGTCGATTGCCTATAGAGCAGCAAGAGTGATCTTTTAAAGACAGAAGTCGCGGCATGCCACTCCCCTGCTCGGAACCCTGGAATGAGTCCTTTTCTCAGTAAAACTCAAAGTGCTTATAACGGTCAGAGAGGCTGTACAAGGTCTGTCCACCAACCAGTGCTTCTCAAATCTGATTTATTACTACCGTCTTTCGTGTTCATTCTACTCAATCTACATCGGCCCACTTGTCAGGCATGCTTCCACATAAGGCCTCTGCACTGGCTGGTTTTATTTTCCCAAATAAGTATAAAGCTAAAATCTCTCTTCTTATTTCTATGTTTGCTCACATATCACCTTGTCAATAAGGCTCGCCTTAGGCATCATATCTGAAATTGTAGCCAGGCTCCCTCACATTCTCTACTCTTGATTCCCCTGCCACCATTCACCGTATGGTCTTTATTACTCCAAACGTGTTCCCAAACTAGAAGCACGGGCAAAAGAACTCGCTAGACATACACAATCTCAGACCCCCTCTCAAGAACAACTGTAACAATCTGCATTGTAACAGAATCTCCAGGTGATTCACATGCACATGAAAATGTGAGATGCAGAGCCATATGCCATTTTCTACAGCACTTGTAAACTTTTATGTATCTTTTAGACACTACTCTATTATATCCTTTGCTTAAGTTCCACAGGATAAGGATTTTTTTTCACTGCTTTATCCCAGTTACTAGAACAGAACTCAGCACACAGGAAATTATTTGTTGAACGAATGAATCAGTGTGTGAATGAAAAATACCTACAGTAATATGACCAGAATATTGCCTAATCTATATGGAGTGCTTCGCCCACATACTTCCTCTTTTTCTTCTCCCTGGACAAATCACCGTTCATAGTCAGGGCTTTGGCATTTTAACAAATAAGAATATACTTTGCCAGAAACCAACCAGCAAAAGTTCATAAAAGATAGAATTTCTGTTTTATCACTTTGAAAATACAATCTTCTAATCTGTTCCTCCCCACCAACTGCCCAATGATTACCAGATTTATTAAAAAAGAGACAAACACATTAGCACTAATGGAAGGAGCTTAAAGAAAGTAAATTTGGATCTGCACATAATAATTAGGAAAACAAATTGCACTGAATGTGTTATTCTATTTCATGGGACATTTAAGTTAGAATCAATTGTCCAAAGACAAATAAATAATGAGCATGACAATGTGTCAAAAATTAAAAATCCCATAGATTCTCTCAGGTCACCGAATAAAATCAGTGTCTATCAAAGAATAAATTCAAAGACAAATGGATGAAAATTTGCAACTATTACCTCTTCTGCCAAGTAGAAGTATTTTCAAGAACTGCCTAAAGTAATAAATTGAGGAAAAGGTGGCTCATGCATGATACGGCAGATAACTGAAATTTAAAATTAAGTTGAAACCTTAGAATAAACTTTGTTACACCCATGCCTATATCTATACACCTGTGTGTATGTGTGCATACACAAGCACGTATTTTATGCATATGTGTATATCCTAATAAGTTTTAGATAAGTAAATGTTAACACTCAAGATAAATAACATTATTCTGTTAAATATTTTACTGATATAAAACTTAAGACTACAAACCCTAGTAAAATCAAAATTCAAAAACCTTTCCAAAACGCAAACCAGAAAGAAAGAATATAATAAATCTTATTAGATTAAAATTAAGAACTCTTTGTGATCATAGTTACCAGAAAAAAAAAAAAGAGACAAGGCACAAACTGAGAGGAGATATTTGCAGTATGTATTACTGGCAAACACCTGGTATTCAGAATATGTAAAATACTCCTAGGAGTGAATAAGCTTACGACCTATAAGGAATATTAGGAATAATGGAAAGCAATTTACTGATAAACATTGCTTTTAGTAAACAAAATGATCAGTGCTTTCTAAAGTTTCTGCTTTATCCTTGAAACTCGTGGCTAAGGTAAAGGAGCTCTTTTTTGTTCTTATTCTTTAAACCATCTCTATATGGTATATACATTCTTCTGTAAGTATAACATACTTAACATTTCTTTAAAAGTATAAATAGGTAAATTAAAGGCATTACAGTACATCAACATGAAAAATGTCCATAACCCATTAAATAATATCACTACATTTTCTAGTGATCATTCTTTTAAACAAAGTAAATAGCTAAGTAAGAATTTTCCTACAGCCCAATTTAGACATGGCGATGTTGGCGATCTGTGTTACACTTTCTGCTGTACCCACTGCAGAAGTAATTGACATAAGAAACTAGAGTCAATTAATAAATCACTTGAAATCAGAAGGGCCAAGAGGGAATCACATCACCCCTGAATTGAAAATTAATTGATTTAATTATTCCTAAAATCCATCTTGGAGATAGATACCCAGTAGAGACTTCACTACTTCTTGAGTTTGTAATTCTATGACTTCCCTTGAATTGAGAAAATTTTCTCAGTTCTTAATACAAAACACCCTTGCCATCATTTAAGATACCTCTCTCTGTAGGTCATCACTGCATCTAAGCATAAGCTTATTTTGCTAGTATCCCTTCATATCTTTAGAGTAGAGCTTCATTCCCTCTACTTCAAAGCTTTTACTTAAATCCTATTCAGTAAACATCTGTACAGTTTGCTGCATAAGTTCAAGTTCAGTAATAGATGACTGAGTGAGACACATCAAATAGGTTTCTTCGGATGTGCCCTCTTGATTTTTACAGGGCCAGTGAAGCAGATTATAACTCAGTTAAATAACTCTGTGAAATATCTCACTACAAATAACCTAAGCAGATCCACTCAAAGTGTACTTCAAGGACACAGGACAGTCAGCTTTGTACAGGTAGATGGCAAGGCTTTGATTTATGTTCATGTGTGCAAGTGTTTTATAGTAACAAATACCAAAACTAGGTTTCTCATCAAACAGAACAACAAGATTCTCCAGCTTTCTTGGGAATTCTGTAATTCACTAAAGATATTTACATAAAAGTTTTGACTAAATTTAAGTTCCATATCTCTATATATTTGTTTTAAGACTCCAAAAGCACAAACAAACAAAAAACCCATGCACTTTCTTTGCTCAATATATTTTTGCAGAAAAGTTTTTGAGAACATTAAGAAGTAACTGCAAGAGCTTTAACCCCCTCTTTTTTCCATGTAGCAATCAGTTTGGAAATTTTATATATATAAAATGCTTGGTTTGCATAAAATATCTTAATAAAGATAAATGGGAAATGGAATTATAAAGATGATTTAAGTTAAAAAGGGACACAGACTTCTGGAGCAAAGGGAATTGCATATCTTCTCTTGTCAAAGTGAGTACCCTAATTCTTTTCATCAAAAATGATCATTAGGAGGGGCGCCTGGGTGGCTCAGTCAGTTGAACATCTGACTTCGGCTCAGGTCATGATCTCGCAGTTCGTGAGTTCGAGCTTCATGTCGGGTTCTGTGCTGACAGCTCAGAGCCTGGAGCCTGCTTCAGATTCTATGTCTCCCTCTCTGCCCTTCCCCCACTCATGTTCTCTCTCTCTCTCTCTCTCTCTCTCTCTCTCTCTCTCTCAAAAATAAATGTTAAAAAAATGATCATTAGGATGTTCAAAGTCACTAAATACTCTGTTTTTATTTGTGAGTGGCACAATATAAAACCTCTGTGGAAAAAGCTTTTAGAATATCATTCAACCCATAAAATCTACTGTGATGAGAAAACATTCAGTCCAAATATGTGTTACTCTAATTAATTACTTTAAAAAATGTTTATTTATTTTGAGAGAGAGAGAGAGAGAGCATGAGAGAGGGGCAGAGAGAACAAGAGACAGAATCCCAAGCAGGCTCCACACCATCAACACAGAGCCCGATGCAGGGCTCGAACTAATGAACTGTGAGATCATGGCCTAAGCTAAGACCAAATGTCAGACAGTTAACCAACTGAGCTTCCTGGGTACCCCCCTAATTGCTTACTTTTCTATTAAGCATTCCTTTAGTGAAGTTAACACCATTTCTACAACAGTATTATTAAATTTGTGTAGGAAAGGTATGAAAGCATAGGAAAATATTGGTCAAAAATCATGGCCATTTATACAAAATTAATGAGCATATCCAAACAACAATCTCGTTGCCACTATTTCACTACATTCACATCTCCACCCTGGAAAAACTGACCGAGAGTCATTGTGGATCAATGAGTCAATGAGAATTTTGATCATTAGAAAAGTAAATGACACTGTCTATAGCTGCACTGAGGTTACAGTTCCTGCTACAATGGCAGGGCATTTGCATAAAGAAAGCAATAGAGGGTACATCATATGTTTCAAGAGAAAGACTGCACGTCAAGGTCACAGCATTAAAGAAGCCCAGTTAAGTGCAAGCAACTTGACTGATTTCATTATAATTCTGTAGAATTTACAAACCAATTTTTATTAAAAAAAAGCAGATATAGGGTGCTGTTATTAAATATGTGCATTTGGATAAATATGTCAGCCTTTGATGGTGACACTTGTTTGCATGCTTATTTTTTAAATAAAAACATTTCAAAAGTGAAAACTCAAAAAAAATTTAAAAGTAAAAATAAAAATGAAAACTCAGCACTATAATCTTGTTGTCAGTTAAAATTGTGTTACATGAAGGTGTCTCACTTAAAGTCTGAAAAATGTGTGAAAAAAGTTCAGTCATTTATTTTGTTATACATAGTTTCTAGTATTCAGAAATACCTACAATACATATGGCATATTTAAGCAGTTTCTAATGATCTAATTTTTATAATTTTCTGACATCAAATCAAACCTCTCCAATACTATACAGAGTTCTTACCATATAATGGAAGCATGGCCATTAACATTTTCTCTCTTATAAGTATGTTTGCTTAAAAGTGTGCTACTATTATGGACCAGTACAACTTTGAAAATCACCTATGTCTACGGAAAGATATAAATAAATACAGATATATTAAATTTTATGTCAAACCAGGTAAGAGATGTAGCATTTTAAAGAAGGTTCAACCTAAAGAAGTTTGGTCAACTTTAGCCACTATTTTTAGAAATCTTGTTGATTCTTCTTGAATAAAACTCAGTAAAACAAAAAAAGATACATTTTTACATTAGCTGAGGATATGAGTAAGTACGTATTTGATCCTATTTTAAGGTAGCCTGTATTTTACAAATGAACCAATGAATAGATCTGGCTATTTTAAAATAGTAACTGCATGCTAAGGAATATTAGTCATATTCAATCCTAGTGTAGTTATTATAAATTCCAAATCTAGGTTTTAATGCGAGTTTTTAAACTTTCCAAGTTTCCAGCAGAATTCATTAAAAAAATTATCCTACCTAACCATTTGTTTCATTACAACAATAACATAATTCTACAATTTTAACTAGAGAACAGATGATGGGGTCTTTTGAATACAAATAAAACAAATATATACTCCTCATATGGAATCAGGCTCAGAATTTTATGCATGTGTTTTAAAAAAGCATTTTTTAAAAATAACAAGTTTTTACTTTCAGCAACAGATTAAATTTTTTTTTAGTGTTTACTTATTTTTGAGAGCAAGACAGAGACAGAGTGAGAGTAGGGAAAGAGCAGAGAGAGAGGGAGACACAGAATCCGAAGCAGGCTCCAGGCTCGGAGCTGTCAGCACAGAGCCCAACACTCGAAGCCATGAATACCGAGATCATGACCTGAGCCAAAGTTGGATGTTCAATCCACTGAGCCACCCAGGCGCCCCTCATCAACAGATTAAAATAAGCCTAACATCCCATCAATATCAGATTGGTTAAATAAATTTAATGGCATGGCAAGTGTTCAGAATGCACCGTCAAGAGAAACAAAAGTAATGATACCAAGCAGTATATAGATTATAATGTAATTTCTGTAAAAAGAAATGATACAGATACTGATATAGTCCATTTTTAAAATTAGAGTTGGTAGTCCTAGGTGATGGAATGACGACAAATTTTCCTTCTTCCTTTTTGTGTTTCTCTGTGTTTTCGAAATTTACCTCGCTGAAAACAATTACTGTGTGATGAGAAAACATACACTTTAAAACTGACATTTTCTGCTAAATTTAGATAGTAAGATTGGTAACTGAAACAAAATTAAGACAGGAGGGCAAAATTACTTGTCTAGAAATACAGACCATTAATGCAAATGGGCCATATCACTAGTGATTTAATGCCATTATTTATTTTATTATGTTAATGTTTTCACTTTTAGGTTACACTTTCATGAGTCATTAAGTCAGACAAACAATATGGGATTTATAATAGATGAAATCATTCAAAGAGTATAGGGCTGTTTTTAAAAGATACCATGAGTGTTTGGTTTTACTACAGTTTACAAGACAGTGCTTATCTATATCCTGGCAAAGTGTGGTTATTTTCTTGATCCATGAAGTATGGAATCATTTATTCTTTCAAATATACAATGTTAAATACGTGATCACGGGGAGAGAATCGGTAACAAATGGCAAGCTCTAAGGCTTATGTGATTATTTAATGACATTAATAGCACAGCTTATATGACTGGCTGTGAATTTACTGGTTCAACCATCTCAATGGTCTTTAAGCTTTTCCAAAACAAAAAATAAAACAGCCCCAGCAACACACATCACCTAAGGTTTAAGAAGCTTTAACATACAAATTACAGAAACTTTAGAAAGCACTGATCTTTTTATTTACTAAAAGCAATGTTTATCAGTAAATTGCTTTACATTATTCCTAATATTTTTCAGAATATATTTTATTCCAGAATGAAGTTATAATATATTTGCAAATTTTCCTTGGGAGTCTCTTGCTCACATTCAGGAAGTGTAGTCAAGTAATTAACAAGTTAAATAGAACTAGTGAGAATATACATAAAAAAGGCAACTAACAATTTTATCAACGTTTTTTATTTATTTTTTTGGGACAGAGAGAGACAGCGCATGAACGGGGGAGGGGCAGGGAGAGAGGGAGACACAGAATAGGAAACAGGCTCCAGGCTCCGAGCCATCAGCCCAGAGCCCGATGCGGGACTCGAACTCACGGACCGCGAGATCGTGACCTGGATGAAGTCGGACGCTTAACCGACTGCGCCACCCAGGCGCCCCGGCAATTAACAATTTTAATATGCATGTGCTATGTACTCCCCAAAGTATCACATGATTACACTAAGCATGCTACATTTCTATTATCAATCCATTTCTTTTTTTTTCATTTCTTTTGAATAAGGCATATCATTATACTCCCATCATGAATCTCATCCCATCAAATTTTATTTATGTGATAGGAGCTAGATAAATATATATTCCTAAATACTTGTAGTATATAATAATATAGCATAAAATATGTAACATATAGGAATATAGTACAAGTATATGGTAATAAAGTAAAATAGTATAGGTTAATGGATCCATTTTGAGACATAGAAAGAGAGAGCACTAATGGCAAGTCTCTAGCTCTTCCCATATTCTATTCAATATTTTAAGTCAATGATATGGATACAGTCATATAAGGAATAATTATGCAATTTACCAGTAATGTGAATCTGGATGGTTACTGAAAATGGGATGACAGAATCAAAATCCAAAATGATCTCCATGAGGGGAATTGTAGGCCTAATATAATAGCATAAATTTAACAAGCATAGAACATATTCTATACTTGGATTCCCAAGCTATAAATGTTACCCAAAAAGGTAAGGAAGATACAGTATGGGGTAAAAATAAGAAGAGGAATAAAGATAAGTAGTGGCAGCAGTAACAGTGGTTGTGGCAGTTAATAGTAACAGTTGAGTTTCAGTTTAACTGAATATAAGCACAATGATGAAGCAATAAAACACTGGAAAATGTGAACAAAGACTGCCTTTCTGGAAAATACAGTAATTCTGCTGTAGTAAGTGTACTCCATTGTGGATTATAAAGGTCAGACTATACATGTGTATTCCCTGTGAGGCACATATACAAACCATGGTTCATATAGGAAGAATGGGTAGGAGAGTGTAAGAACTCAAACACAGTTTGCATTTAAAAAGTATTTTTAACATGTACAACATGCCCAGAATTGTGTTAGGCAATGGAGAATAAAAAAACTATTCTTGTTATCAGGAAATTTATACTCTAGTATCAAGGACTGGGAGACTAAAAAAGAAATGATAATGGTTATCCCGAGGCAGGACTTAGCTCAAGCCAAGAACTTTCCACCTTTCAAAACTGTCCAAAGATTGTACCTCATTGGGAAGTAATGATTTCCCCTTTGCCAGAGGTTTTCAAACATAATCTCCAAGGACACAGAACATGTGACTTGACAGTTATAGAAGGGATTCAAGAATCACATGCCTGTTATCTTTAATCGCTTTCAGACTCAGATCTCTTAGCTGAGTTCAGTGGAAGGAGAGGTCAGACTGGAAGAAATTTCATATGATCTGGGCTTGTATGTGGAGAGGATTCAGAAATGTGGCGAGGAAGAAGGAAGATGTTAGGCCAACAGTGTCAGGAGAAGTATGGGTCTGGGAACGTGTACGATAAACTGTGATCGGAATGAGTAGCCCAGTATGACTAGAAGATGTACGTGTTGGAAAGCAATAGGACATAAGCATGTTATGCTGATTCGGGATCTAGAGAGAAATTTCTTGCAGTCCATGAGCAACATCTCATGCTTAACAAAGACTTAGTATAAGGGGAGTGATAGTTTGCTGGGAAGGACATTGTCTCGCTTGTTACCTAAGTCCGACTTTACAAAAAAGGCAACAAAGGCAGGGATGCTATTCAAGAACATATTTGGTCAAATCAGGAATTTTTATGATATTTGAACAAAAGTAAAATAGTAAAATTTTGAAACAAGGCATGCACAAATAGTTTAAAGTTTAGAGGCAAGTTAAAATGATGTGCCATTAGAAAATGTGAAACTCTAGAACAAATGCCACCTTTTGTAAGGCTTTTTTGGTGATTGTACCTGGGTTTTTGCTCTCTTGTTCTCTGTCCTTATCTCATCTCAGAACTCTGCAGGGAGCCAAGGTCTTCCACCTACTCTCTCCTATTTTTCAAAATAGATACGTATTTCAGAGCTACACAAAATTCTGAACATACATGGAAGAATAAAATGTATCACACATTTAATCAGTAATAATAGAGTAATAAATATTTCCTCACCTGCTATCATCTACCCTATGTGCTAAGCATGTTGAATTGACTGTTTTACAAATTTCTGTTGCTCATCCATTGATCCAATGTGCATAAATCCAGTAAATTAAATGCAGTACTGTACAGATCCACATTTGTAGTTCACTTCCTACCTAATTCTGATAACGGTAGAAATCACATTCTGTTTGCTTCAGTTTAAACTGACAGTAATTACTATGAGTGATCCCATTGTCTTTTATAGTTTACTCCTGACATTTTATTTCAGTTTTATTAAATGATGATTGACTGTCACATTATTTCCAAGATTACTCTGATTTATAATGAACAGATCGTTTTTCATGGCTTCTAAAAAGAAAATTAACCTAACTGAATCAATGAAAATTCTGGCCAAATCCCACAATATTAATAAATTCATTCATGTGTCTTAAATATTCTTTCATCATATTTTACATGAATAGCTGTATGGTGGTGTTGGTAGTTCATGCGTGTGTGTGTGTGTGTGTGTGTGCGTGCAAGAGTGTGTGCGTGCGTGCATGTGCACCTGTAGCATTCCTTCCTTTAATAAGTGAATGGCTGAAAGCCAGTTTTCCTGCTCAGCATCTGGGTTTTACAATACAGGCTCTGAGGTTAGACACATATGGGTTCAAATCATTGTCCATCCCTTACTAGCTGCAGCAATTCATTTGCACTTTCTCAAAGTCAGTTTCCTGAATCTGGAAAATTAGAACAATACAAATACCTGCATGTGATAATTAGTTTTATGTATCAGCATAGGTACACTATAGTCCTCACTTAATCAACCAAACACTACTGTTGGAGTTGCTGAAAAGGCATTTTGTAGATGTGATTAAACTCCACAAACCTTTGACTTTAAGTAAGGGACATTATCCTGGATAATCTACGTGGGCCTGAGGCAATCAGGTGAAAGGCCTTAAGAGCAGAGCTGAGAAGAAATTCCCTCTGTGGACTAGAGCTTCAACTCACATCCAAGAACTCCTAGTCTGCCCTTCCTGACTTCCTGTCCTACAGATTTTACACTTGTCTAGTCAGCCCCCCAAAGTGCAAAAGCCAATTCCTTGCAATAAGTGTCTTTATATACATCTTCCTATTGGTTTTGTTTCTCTGGCTGAGTCTTAACTGATAGGCTTACTATAGTATTTCTATGAGGATGATGGACCAAGTGGCTGGCATAAAGCAGTATGATGATGTACTTAATACATTTTATAATAAGACAACAAAATGTTAAAGAATTTTTAAACTACTGGTTGTTATTCTCTCAATTCATAAAGTACTGATTGTTAACTTCACACTGAAAAAGAAGGTGGGACTAAATGTAATAAATATCATTCACCAAAAGGCAGGAGTGTACCTAGAAACCTTTAGGAGGCTGTCAAGTAACTATCACACTAAAATCTCCAGTCCTTCACCAATTTGTTTTGTTTTTCTTCCTGAAAGACTTAATCCATGTTATATTGGCTGATTTTCAGGAATTCATAACAGCTGACTCACCTCTGAGGTCTTGATCCTTTAAATTGTTTTTAAATGTTTATTTCTGAAAGAGAAAGTCAGAGGCCACGTGCCCAATTTGGGGAGGGGCAGAGAGAGAGGGAGCCAGAGGATCCTAAGCAGTCTCTGGACTGACAGCAGACAGCCTGATGCAGGGCTTGGAACTCATGAACCACGAGATCATCACCCGAGCTGAAGTTGGATGCTTAATTAACTGAGCTACCTAGGCGCCCCTTGATCCTTCAAATTTTAAAGGTTTGATATTCTCAGAGGAATTTAAAACTGTCTTGGACTTTTTCAGCATTCCATATAGACAGTGTGATGTATGTAGCATTAATTTTTTTATTTTAAATATGTCTGGATCACTTTTACTGTTTTATTTTTTTGCTTTTTCTTTGAACATTTTTTAAAGTTTTTAATTCCAGTTAGTTAACATACAGTGTTATATTAGTTTCAGGTGTACAATACAGTGATTCAGTAATTCCGTGCATCACCCAGTGCCCATCACAACAAATGCCCTCCTTAATTTCCATCACCCATTTAACCCATCCCCCCACCCATCTCCCCTCTGTTAATCATCAGTTTGTTCTCTACAATTAAGAGTCTGTTTCTTGGTTTGTGTCTCTCTCTTCTTTTTTCCCCTTTGCTCATTTATTTTGTTTTTTAAAGTCCACATATGAGTACAGTAATATGGTATTTGTTCTTCTCTGACTTATTTGGATTAGCATTATACTCTGTAGCTCCATCCATGTCAACGAAAATGGCAAGATTCCATTATTTTTATGGTTGAATAATATTCAATTTACATATATATATGTGGTATATATTGTATACCACATATTCTTCATCCATTCATCAATCAATGGACATTTGGGCTGCTTCTGTATCTTGGCTATTGTAAATAATGCTGCTATAAACATAGGGGTGCATGTATCCCTTTGAATTAGTGTCACTGTATTCTTTGGGTAAATACTCAGTAGTCTGAATGCTGGATCCTAAAGTAGTTCTATTTTTAAACTTTTGAGGAACCTCCATACTGCTTTCCAGAGTGGCTGCATCAGTTTGCATTCCCACCAACATTGCACAAGGGTTCATTTTCTTCCACATCCTCACCAACACCTGTTGTTTCTTGTTTGGTTAATTTTAGCCATTCTGACAGGTGTGACAAGATATCTCATTGTAGTTTTGATTTGTATTTCCCTGACTGTAAGTGATGATGAGCATCTTTTCATGTGTCTGTTAGCCATCCATATGTCTTCATTGGAGAAATGTCTGTTCATGCCTTCTGCCCATTTTTTTAATGGGATTATTCATTTTTTGGGTGTTGAGTTTTATAAGTTCTTTATATATTCTGGATACTAACCTTTTATGAGATATGTCATTTGCAAATACCTTCTCCCATGCAGTAGGTTGCCTTTTAGTTTTGTTGATTTTTTCCTTCACTGTACAGAAGCTTTCTATTTTGATGTAGTCCTAATAGTTTGTTTTTGTTTCCCTTGCCTCAGGAGATGTATCTGGTAAGAAGTTGCTATGGCTGATGACTAAGAGGTTTACTGTCTGTATTCTCCTCTAGGATTTTAATGATTTGATGCCTGACATTTAGGTCCTTAATCCATTTTGAATTTATTTTTGTGTTTGGTGTTTTCGGGCCTAATGTTGGATATTTGGGTTTAGTGTATTCTTGTGTGCATTCCTGGTTAACAACCACAAGTACCATTGACTTAGTTTCTATAGGACAGAGATATAAATCCAGATAACTAATTTTGAAAAGCTAAAAAAAGGTTTAAAAATGAACAATGGAAAGAGGAGGTTGATTGCACAATAAAAAAAGATTTATGTCATCAAACTTGTTATCTGTGGGAAAATGATTCTCACAGTTAGTGTACCTTACAGCATTTCTAAGGAAATATATTTGCTCCAAGCAGAACTTGTGGAGTTTACACTGATCTTGAGCCAACTAATCTCCAAATGGTACCTGGCCAGAGAAGCTAAACTTTAGAGCAAATCAATGAAATTTCCAAAATGAAATTATTCTCCACATTTTTTCTGTAGAATTGTAAAGCCTTTGAGTGATACCGCTATTAGAACAGCCATAGCTAAAGACCGTTTTTATGTAAAATACTCTATCTAGAAACTTTGCCTTAAAATTGTCAGTAAAGAAACCAACAAGTTAGGTGACTTGTTGAACATATATAGTTATTATTGAGAATGGAAGCTTTTGAGAGTGTCATATCCTTTGACCCCTCCATGAGTATTACATGGACTACTTCCTTCCATGTAGTTTCTCTTAAGAATAAACAGGAAAAAATTATAATGTAACAGGCATAGCAGAAGGGAAATCTTTGTTGGTTTAATGCAGGTTTTAAAATGAGCTACAGGCATTCTTTGGAGGTTTTGTGGGTTTGGTTCCAGACCACTGCAATAAAATGAGTCAAATGAATTTTTGTTTTCCAGTGCATTTAAAAGTTATGTTTATACTATACTGTAGTTTATAATGTGTGCAACAGCATTATGTCTTAAAAAAACAATGCACATGGCTTAATGAAAAATACTTTATTGCTAAGAAATGGTAACCATTAACTGAGCTTTAAGCAATTCATAGTATTTTTGCTGGTGGTGGGTCTTGCCTCCATGTTGATGGCTGCTGACTGATCAGGGTGCTGTTTGCTGAAGGCTGGGTAGCTGTGGCAGTTTCTTAAAATAAGACAACAACGAAGTTTGCCACATTTATTTTCACAAACATTTATTTTCTCTGTATTTGATACAGTTTGACAGCATTCTACCCAAAGAACTTCTTTCAAGATGGAAGTCAATCCTCTCCAACCCTGCCACTGCTTCATCAATTAAGTTTATATGATAATCGAAATCCTTTCCTGTTATTTCAACAATCTTCACAGCATCTTCACCAGGAGTGGATTCAATCTTAAGAAACTACTTTCTTTGCTCATCCAAAACATGCAACTACTCATCCATTCAACTTTTATCATGAGATTATAGCAACTCGGTCATATCCCCTGACTCCACTTCTAATTCTACTTCTCTTGCTACAATATCTTCAGTTACTTCCTTCACCAAAGTCTCAAAACCCTCAAAGTCATCCTTGAGGGCTGGAATCAACTTTTTCCAAACTTCTGTCAATGTTGATAATTTTTACCTCTTCCCATGAATCACGAATGTTCTTAATGGCACGTGGAATGGTGAACGCTGCCCAAAAGGTTTTCAATCAACTTTGCTCAGATCCATCAATGGAATCGCTGTCAAGGACAGTGATAGCCATAGAAAATATAAGTCAAAATTACTCCTTGATCCATGGATGGATGGATCACAAGCATGGATGTTATGTTCACAAGCATGAAAACAGCATTAATCTCATTGTACATCTCTATCAGAGCTCTTGGGTGACCAGGTGCATTGTCAGTGAGCAGTAATATTTTCTTTTGAACAGCAGGTCTCAACAGCAAACTTAAGATATTCACTAAACCACATAGTAAACAGATGTGCTGTCACCAAGGCCTTATTGTTGCATCTGTAGAGCACAGGCAGACTAGATTCAGCATAATCCTTAAGGGCCATTGGAGTTTTAGAATGGGAAATGAGCACTGGTGTCAATTTAAAGTCTCCAGCTGCATTAGCCCCTAACAAGTGAGTCAGCTTGTCCTGTGAAGCTTTGAAGTTGGGCAGTGACTTCTCTTTTCTAGCTATGGAAGTCCTCGATGGCATCTTCTTCCAACAGGTTGTTTCATCTACATTGAAAATGTAGTTTAGTGTAGCCATCTTTATTATTGATCTTACCTAGATCCTCTGGATAACGTGCTGCAGCTCCTACATCAGTATGTGCTGCTTCACCTTGCAATTTGATGTTAGGAGGCCAGCTTCTTTCCTTAAGCCTCATGGACCAACCTCTGTTGTTTCAAACTTTTCTTCTGTGGCTACCTCACCTCTCTCAGCCTTCATGGAATTCAGAGTTAGGGCCTTGCTTTGGATTAGGCTTTGGCTTAAGGGATATGTTGTAACTGGTTTGATCTTCCATATAGACCACTGAAACTTTCTCCATGTCAGCAAGAAGGCCGTTTTGCTTTCTTATCATTAGTGTGTTCACGGCAATAGCACTTTAAATTTTTTTTAACGTTTACTATTTATTTTTGAGAGAGAGACAGAGTTAGAGTGGGGGATGGGTTGAGAGACAGGGAGACCCAGAATCCGAAGCAGGCTGCAGGCTCTGAGCTGTCAGCACGGAGCTCCAGAGCCCGACTTGGGGCTCAAACCCACGAGATCATGACCTGAGCTGAATTTGGATGCTTAACCAACTGAGCCACCCAGGTACCCCCTAGAAGAGCACTTTTAATTTCCTTCAAGAACATTTCCTTTCAATTCACAACTTGGCTATTTGGCACAAGAAGCCTACTTTTCAGCCTGTTCCAGCTTTCAGCATGCCTTCCTCACTAAACTCAATCATTTCTAGCTCTTGATTTAAAGTAAGAGACAAGTACCTCTTTCACTTGAACACTGAGAAGCCATTGTAAGGTTATTAATTGGCCTAATTACAATATAGTGTCTCAGGGAATAGGGAGACCCAAGGAGAGGGAGAGCGATGGGGGAATGGCTGGTTGATAGAGCAGTCAGAACACATAAAATATACTCATTAAGTTCAGGATGTTATATGGAACATCAAAAATATTACAATAGGAACATCAAAGATCACTGATCACAGATCACCATAACAAATACCGTAATAATGAAAAAGTCTGAAATATTGTGAGAATTAGCAAAATGTGACACAGGGACACATAGTAAGTAAAGATTGTTGGAAAAATAATTCCAAGAGACTTGCAGCATCGCTACAAACCTTCCATTTGTAAAAAACACAGTATCTGTGAAGCACAATAAAGTGAAGTGCAATAAGATGAGGTATGGCCTGTATGTTACTTTGAGGAAGCAGAGACCTGGCTCAACAAAATTCGGGGGTACAGTTGTACTAGGGTTTATACTAGGGTAGAATTGTTATATTAAGGCTTTCATTGTTAAACGAGAATGATAAATGAACTGATATATGTTGGAATTTGTGTTATAAATTTGTTATTTGATCTATAGCCTAAAGCTGTGTGTCCTGCAATGAATCCCATACGATATGTGTGTGATATCCAAAAACAGTGAGTAACAATTCTAGGACGGGATCCAAAATGAGTAAAACAGAAACATTACCCTCAACGAATTCTCTAGGCTGAAAGAGATGCTAACCTAAAACTTTCTGAATAATAGTAATAACAATAATAACAACAACAACAACAACAATAAAGTCATTAATAAAAAAGAATGGACCAAAAAATGAACAAAAACATTAAGAATGACAAAAGAAGGGGGCTAGGCTTAACTAACAGAATACAGAAAGAAATCAGTAAAGATTAAAAGAAAAAAGAAAGGAAAATAAGAGACAAATATGAGGACAACAAAGGGAAATGCGGTAGAAATGGAGCCATTGCTAGTGGGTGTAATAGGCAAAGTCAAGTGCAGAGCCTCCACAGGAATTGTGCCCCCACCCACTATATGCAGCCACTCAGAGTGTGGAAAGATTGAACTTGAAGGAGAGATTGAAGGAGCCTCATCTCTTGAAGCAAAGAGATGGGAACTGACAGAAAAATCATGACTGTCAAAGGGGAAATAATAGAGGAACGCCATCTTTAATGATGTAAGTGACCATTTCTTGATTGAACATGTCACCATGGTTAGCGTCATTGGCAAGGGCACCTTTATTGCCTGCCAGGTAGCTAGTAAGAAATTTTCCAGTGATTTCTCACTAAACTGTTTTAGTCTTGAGAAAAGGCCCATGTCAGAAGATTCTGGCCATTGTTAGCTCTGTCCTTGATCACTTAAACACTTTGCTCAGGCAACTATTAAATTATGGAAAAATCACCAAATTTAAGATGAACCCAGTAGCACTTAAGGCAGCATAAAAATACAAGTGGTTTTAAAATATATTGCAACCAATGGCATACTGTATCTTCTTAAATTATTACATTCCCTACAGAGTCAGTAAGGAATAATGCTGAGTTTTTATTTGGAAAGAAATTAGTCAAACAGACAGTTATCTATTTTTCATATGGAAAATAACATAGGCAATTGGAAGAAAATGAAAAGGCTGCATAGACACTGAAAATGAATTCAGTTTATGAATAAATTAATAGCTCTATCAATGTCAGAAAACTGACAATGTTGAAAAATAATAGAGTGAAATATTTTTAACAAAATAATCGTGAAAAAATCCCTTGAAAAGTAATTAGCTGCTTTGTAGCTGCCATGTGTAAGAAAATTACTATCAATACCTATTCTTCCTTCAATCTTCTCATTAAGTTAGGAAGTAGCAGCTCTTAATGAGCAAAATAAACTTAAATGGTGTTTTAAAGATGTTAGAAATCCATGAATGATATGATATAGGCTAAAATAGAAATATCTATAAACCTGGGAGTTAAAAAAATTAAACAGGACAAAAATAGATAAACAGGAAAAGTAAATATGAAATCCCCAAAAAAGCTTTGTCAAATATTAGTGTTAATCTATATTTGATCCAGTGTTAATCTATACTTGATGGTGATGCGTAATTTATTTTTCACTATCTTTTTCATGAAAAAGAATGAGGCAGCTTCAAAAATTTGCCTAATGTGATCTCTAAGAGTAAGACAGCAAAAGGTGTATGAAATAATTGATGATCAGGTATAAGATTACATTTAAGAGTACCCTAGGTGAGGGAAAATTTAAAAATCTAACGTGATAAATGAACATTGCAAATGAGAACTACAATAAAGATATGATAAAAAAAAATAAAGGTAGAGTAATTTTTTAAATAACTTGGAATTTACATTAGTGCTTCACTGGAACCTGTATTCAGATTAAGGCTGGGTCATACACACACACACATACATACACACACACACACACACACACACACACACACACACACACAGATAAAGACCAAGTAGAAAGAGAAAGACTTTATATTTGAGGAAAGGTGTTATTTAGCATATGGAGAGCTCTTAAAAGTGAAGCATAGAGAAATATACTCATGTGGAAGGTAAGGTCGAGGCATAAGGGGCTCCAAGTATAAGAAACACATACTTGTGAAAAATTGTGACACAATGATTATTGTTAACAAAAAAATGTTAAGGAAACATTCACTTTAAATGCTTTTTAAAAGCAAATATAAACTCCTACAATACGGTGATCAGAGTACAGGATATTCTACACATAATTGACAAATCAGTTGTAAATAAGTCAGAGGCTTGCAAGGTTTTTCTGAAAACTATGAAGAAACTCGGTAATGAAATTATGAAATTTATGATAATACATAATTTAGTTTTAAATATGGAGAGCACATTAAAATGAGTCACATTATCAGGACTATGTTGTTTCATGCCCTATAAGCCTAGATTGTTAGAGGGTTTGCTGTTTAAAAGTATACATATTTCCCAAGCCTTATGAAACCCAGATTTCATTTTTTTAATGCTTATTTATTTTTGAGAGACAGAGAGAAAGAGCGAGAGTGAGTGCACTAGTCAGGGAGGAGCAGAGAGAGAGGGCCACGGAGGATCCAAAGCAGGCTCTGCATTGACAGCACAGAGCCCAATGCGGGCTCAGACTCACGAGCCGTGAGATCATGACCTGAGCCGAAGTCGACGCTTAACCGACTGAGCCACCCAGGTGCCTCCAGATTTCATTTTTAAATGTAATATTATTTGCATTTCTCATCACTGAGAAGTTAGGAGAGTTACGTTCGGTCTGTTTCACCCATTAGATTGTAAGCTTCCAGCAGATCAGGACTTTGTATTAATGCCTCCTCCTTTCCATGGTCATATCAGTGAAAATTTCATTTGGCATTTCCTGAATAAACGTTTCATGAATGAGTTAATAAAAATGGAGACAGTTGCACTGAAATGATTGATAACTAAGTGTTAGTTAGACTATGTGATTTAATTTCATTAAAATATAGAGATTTTAATTGGAACAATATACTTTTAGTTCAGCAAATTTTAATACTCTACATGTAAGAAGCTATCTCATACACAGATAAAAGGTAAGTTATGAAAGTTTGAATGGACTTTTATTTATATCAACAATAAACATACGAAAATTGTTATCTACGATAAATATAGTATATTCAGATACAGTTTCTTTTTTTTTTTTAATTTTTTTTAACGTTTATTTTTGAGACAGAGAGAGACAGAGCATGAACGGGGGAGAGTCAGAGAGAGGGAGACACAGAATCTGAAACAGGCTCCAGGCTCTGAGCTGTCAGCACAGAGCCCGACGCGGGGCTTGAACTCACGGACCGGGAGATCATGACCTGAGCCGAAGTCGGCCGCTTAACCGACTGAGCCACCAGGCTCCCCTCAGATACAGTTTCTAATAAAAGTCTAATAAAGATTATGCACGGTCATGGCTGGGGTAAAATCAACTGCAAATCTCGCTGGATGTTCACCAATAGGAGGTCATCAGATCTGTCTAGTTACAGATGACCAAAGAAAATAATCTTCATTTATCATAGAGATCAGACCTGAAATCAAGGGCCAGGCTGTTCAGGCAGAGAAAGAGAGGGGAGTATGGGAGGGGGAAGAGGAGGAGGAAGAGAGAGACAGAGAAAGAGAAAGAGAGAAAGAGAAAGAGAGAAGAGAAAGGAGATGTGCACTGAGAGCAATAGTGTATCTTGCAATTTTAATGATTTAATCAGGTATGTTGGGCACAACAACTAGAATCCAAACCATGGTTGAATTTAGGCAATGATTGGTGATTTTGAGAACCTGGACCAGGGCTCTAAATCAGAACTAAGAAGAACTCAAGTGTGTAAACATGCCAAAACTATGCGGAAATAAGGAACAGTGAGTGACCCCTGAGCTAGTGGCCTGACATACCTTATTGCTAATGCACTACAATCCCTATTTTGGGGTCAGTAAAAGAGTCCTTGGCATGGATGATGGAGGATATTCACCTTTAATAAATGATGGTAAACTTCAGTCATATTTTCAAACTGAATTTGGAAATGTCAAAGGGAACACCCACTGAAACAGGATACAAAGAGAAATAACAAGGCACTTGAAATTGATGTCATTATCACATAGGCAGATTTAACATATGGGAACTTGGAATTGAAAGCCAGTCATTATAAAGTAAGAACAGTGTTTATGTTTTGTAGTGTACCATAGAACCAGAAGACCTGAATTTTTCTTCTAGAAACGTGAAACGTACTTTTATGAGTCTTTGAGCTCTTCTGAATTTTCACAGGTTAGAAAACATTTCATTAGTGAACTGAGACACAGGAAGCCGAGCAATAAGACACAACCAAAATTAAATGGAAATTGAGGCTTAATGAAGCATTGTCCAAATAAAGACAGTATAAAATAAGCATTTAAACGAAAGTTAATCAACAAAATGAAGATTGTTTTCCTAAGAACGAAAGAAGTAAAGCTAAGTTAAATTTTCTGCATTTAGTAAGTTTAGAGCCATATGGCTATCTTAAGCGCATCTAAAGGGATTTCACTGAAGAGACACAATATAGATACTCTCCTTAAGGTACTAGTTAGATATTGAGAGGAACAGATTTAGAAAACTTATTAAGTTTACCTTGCATAGCAATTGTCACACATAACAGCATTAGAAAAACCAGGTAAATCGACATACTTAATTTTAACAGTACATCAACCAACTCGGCACTGTCTTTTTGACAAAAGGCAAAGTACTAATGAGAAGTACTGACTAAACCTAATAACACACATTTCAAAATAGATTGTCTAAAACTTAAGAGGGTCCAACATTTTGCTGTATTTTAAAAAATTATTTTACCCTATAAGTGCACAAACATACTCTGTTTTCTAAGGTCACTCCAGAAGCACTGACAGATATTTTTTCTCTGGGTAGATTATTAAAATATTAAAAAAAATAAACTATATACTCTTCATCCTGACTTATGTAAGCAAACACACAGAGCATGGAAGAGACGGCAAAAAGTTAAATATTGAAAAATAAGGTAGATATATGCCTTAAAAGTGTAAGGGTGCCATTGGTTCAAGAATGCCACAAGAGATCAATCATATTTACATTTTAATTATCTATCCAAGGAACATATGAATATTAAATATGAATTAATAAATTAACATTCACAATTCTATGAATATTAAATCAAATGATGAATTTCTAAAAGCTCCCTGACCTATACCACTGGTATCTTCAACACTGGTTAACAGGAGTTTCCTAGAGATTTGGGCTCTTTTCTCATCAGATAAAACTAACCCTCTTATAACTCTCAGGTGCAACTGGGAAACCTGGCTCAAAAGGGAGAATTCCCCAGTGAGAAAAAGCAGAGCTCTTGGTCCTGAGTTGATACAAATTTAACTGGACTGTTGGTCTTTCCCTACAAAATCAATAGAACTATTTCTTCAATGTTGTATTGCCACAGTGCCAATGCAGAAAGAAAAAAAAAAAACCTCTGCCATCTGTTCTTAGTAAAAATAATTAATGAGGAGACAACAGGAGAAAGCTGAGGCCAGAAATGAAGTCTGGCTGTGTTCAAGCTTTTGCCAATATTAATAAATAATGACTATGAGGCTTGATTTCATAAACCTAAAATCACATTTTACAAAGTGCACTCAACTCAGAAGACAAACTGAATCATGACAGACCATGTGGAGTAGGCAGTATAATGACCCGACCAAACATATCCACACATTCATACCTGGAACCTGTGAATGTGTTATCTAACAAAACCAAATGTACTTTGGGATGTAATCAAGGTCTGTAGTTTTTAAGATGGGAAGGTTACCCCGAAAAATACAGGTGGGCTGAACCTAATAACCCCAGTCCTTAAATGTATAGACTCATTTCTGGGTGCAGACAGAAATGTGAGAATGAAAAAAGGGTCAAGTGATGTGTGAAAGACTCAACTGATCAGTGCTGGCTTTGAAGATGGAAGAAAGGGTCACAAGCCAGTAAATGTGGGCAGCCTCCTGAGGGTGGAAGAGGCAGGGAAACATTCTCCCCTAGAGCCTCCCAAAAGGAATGAAGCCCTACCAACACCTTGATTTTAGCCCAGTGAGACCTGTGTTGGAATTTTGACCCGGAAAACTGTAAGATCATAAGTTTGTTTTGTTTAAGCCACTAAGTTTATGATACTATGTAATGGCAGCAATAAAAAACATTACACTTTTCAACAGACTAGGGAACAGGTAAATCATTTAGAAAATACATCTGGAATAAAAGACACATGTAAATATTAGTTGTGAATAACATTTCATCAACTGTTAAAAGAAAACTCAGAAGCTATGTGATCATTGCATTTGATATTCTTGTCTTCTGGGAGAATTTACATTACACTCAGAAAGAAAAACTCAGATAAGAAACTGTGAACTAGACAGTGTAACTGTTCATTTGTCATCCCACACATACCTGACATTTACCGATGCAGATATTTAAGGTTAGAAATAGAAACACAAAGGCTATTTATTATAGAAGTCTGGAATGTGAGGTTAAATACCCTAAGGTTTTAGAGTGACACTTTTAGAAAATAGTAAAGTTATTAGCCAAGTGGACTTATTAAGATAATTGTTATGACCACAACTGAAGGATAAGCTGATCGACAGGATCCAGACTTATCTCGAATGCTCCCATTTGGTCATCATTAGTAGGAAATCAGATTTTTTTCAGTGCAACTGAAACTCTTGAGTGGTTTTGCTTAAAGAAGGAATAATAAGTGATTACAATCTAAATTTATTTGTCATTCAACATCGTAAAAGAGGAATGTGCTATTATTCTAGCAATAGAAACAATGCAATTAAACACTGCAAGATGAGATGCAATTGTCTTATAATGAGAAATTAAGAAACTAAGTGCAGACATTACCTGTGTAATGGTAGGCAAATGAGCACTGTATGTATAATATTTACTTGTTCTATACAATGAGTCTCTTTTGTTGAATTATTTGTATCCATCAATGAGACATCATTTGAAGCTAATCAAATGCAAGGCCTTTCCTATTTTTCTAAAAAAAAATTATGGTGACATGTACTGAAGTAGAGGTTTGCCATTAAATGCAGGGCTTTTAAAATACCTGCTGTAGAAATAAATCAGCTACTCCATGTTTCACTCATGTGAGGAATAACTTTTATCAAAATAGCTTCATCACAATTAATTCACCTTTGCCAAAGAGCAGTGTTCTATTTATAGCTTTTTGAATAGGAGACAATTTTGATATGCTTTTGTTCAATATGGGATGAGTTAGAATACTCAGTAAGTCATTTAAAATTGCTAAAGGCATTCAGATAAGCAGATATGTATACTGAAATTAGAATTTAATTAGAACACTGAGGTGAACATTCAAAAGTGTATTTGAAAGCATCGTGTTTTTAATGTAATGGTTCTGACTTAATTTCTTCATTATAAGATGCTTGCTGCCCACAAGGAATTTACAGCCTAATGATGGAGATATAACTACCACATATTTATTTATAAGCAATGACAATAATAAGCACATAAAATGACTGCAAATGGTGCTAAACACATTTATGAACAATTATAGCTATAAAATGTACATACATACATATATGTGTGTGGAGGTGTGTGTATGTTTATGTATGTAAATATCTGCTATGTGTAGGAAGGGCTCAAGGTCAAAAAATTCCCTTTACTAAGGGAATGTTAGTATGTTGTAAAGTAATAAAACAAAAATGTTTGAAAAGAAAAAAAAATAAAGAACGTCTTACCCATTTTTCATTCTGAAATACAAAATCATACTACTTATATTATTCAAAGTATGTGTTGGCTACTTCCAATTTTTTTCACATTATCCTTTTTAATTTGTTTTTAAAATGTTTAACTTTCACTTCAATATATCTACCATGTATTCATTTACTTCTCCAAGACTTTTTATTTGAGATCCTATATAACATGCCTGGAACGCTTCTAGACATTTGGAGCACACCAATTAACAAATAATAGAAGTCTCTTGCCCTCTTGAACTTGGGAGAGCCAGAAAAACAATTAAACAGGAATGAATCCACCATGTGGTATCAGAGACTAATAAGTATGATACAGAGAAATAAATGAGGTGATCTTTGAACTTCTTTAACTTTGGAAGTCAGGGAAGGTCTCACTAATGAAGTGACAATTAAACTGATAACTGGATGACAGTGACATGAAGAGAACCGCCTTACCCAGCCAAGTGCTCTATTGTTTGTTATAAGAGATCTTTAAAGCAGTAACTTTTCTATGAGAAAACCAAAGGCTAACTTAAATCAGCTCTTTCTAGTACATATTTAAAGCCTATTCCAGCAACTATCTCTACAATGGCTATTTCATGTGCTCTTTTAACTATGAAATTTTAGTAGCAGGCATCAAAATAAAAAAAATTATCAGAGTAATTTTAAATAATAGAAGATAAAGCCCTTTGTAAATATAATTATAATGATGTAATTAAGCTGACTTACAACTTAAAATAAAACTGTATGTTTTTGTAAAACAATTACTCTTTAAGGAAAAGAAAATGAATGTAGTACTTGTACACTGGGTCAAAATAAAATAAACATTGAAGTGGTAATTTTGTAAAACCACTAAAAGATGGGGTAATGGCTAATTTTTAAACTTTTATTTAAGTCTTGACTTTTCAACCCAGTCCCCTCCCTGCTCCTTTTTTTTTTCCTGGCTAGTATGTTATTGCTATCCAAGCAAACGTTTTATGTAGTAAGAACTTCATTCATCCTTGTCTTGGATTTTGGTTTCTATGTATGTGCATCCATCAGTATGGCTTATGCTCTGATGTGTAGAGTTGGGCTATACGACTCAGTAATAGACGTCTTTATCTGAACTGTGCAATGCAGATGCAGGTCTAGGAAGGGACTTGACTTCTATCTATACATCCTTGTGAATAACCTGGGAAGCCCTTGGGAATGCTAAGAGTAAATGAAAAAAATATATACAGTTTCAAAAAGAGAAGCTAAAAAACAATGGGTAAAGCCATATAAGACAAAGCAGACACCAAATAGATGAAAAGGCTTCCACAACAATCAGTATCAGGTGTATAGGCCATGCTACAGCCAAAGGGGGACGGTGGTTGAAACCCAGCCCATATCACACTCAGATCCATCTAACCAAAAGAAAGCATTCCTTTTTCTAATTTGCACAAAACATCCTTTGCTCTTCTTTTCTCCCTCCAGCTTCATTGGGATATAATTGATATATAACATTGTGCAAGCTTTAATAGACTCATCTGATACAATCATTGTGAAATGATTACCAAAGTAAGGTTAGTTAATGCCTTGAGCACTTCACATAACTGATATTTTGTGTATGTGGTAAGAACCTTTAAGACATGTCTTAGCAACTTCTAAGTACACAATACCATATTGTTAACTGTAACCACCATGCTGTACATTGTATCTTCAGAATTTATTCATTTTATATCTGGAAGTTTGTACTTTTTGACCAACATCTCCCCATTTGCTCCAGCCCCCAGCTCCTGGCAACCACCATTCTACTCTCTGTTTCTTTAAGTTTGGTTTTTTAGATTCCACATAAAAGTGATATCATATAGTACTTGTTTTTCTCTGTGACTTATTTTACTTAACATTATATCCTCAAGGTCCATCTTTCTTATGGCTAATAATATTTCATTATATGTGTGTGTATATACATACATATGCACACATATACAAATATATGTGAATATATATGTATATATATATATATTTCAAATATATGTGAATATATATGTATATATATATATTTCATATCTTATTTATTCATTTATCCATAGATAGAATCTTAGGTTGTTTCTATATCTTGGCTATTATAAATAATGCTGCCAAGAACATGGGAGTGCAGGTATCTCTTCAATTTATGACTGTCTCAAGATATTTTCTAATGTCACATTTGATTTCTTTGACCTACTGTTTGTTCTGGAATGTGCTGTTTAATTTCCACATACTTGTGAATTTTCCAAATTTCAACCGATTATTGATTTCTAGTTTCACACCACTGTGATTGGAAAAGATAACTGGTGTGATTTCAATCTTCTTAAATTTGCTAAGACTTGTTTTATCACCTATGATAAGATCTATCCTGGAGAATGTTCCGTGTGTGCTTGAGAAGAATGTGTATTCTGCTCCTGTTGAATAGGTTGTTCTGTATAAGTGTGCTATTAGGTCCATTTGGCTTCAAGTATAGTTCCAGTCCAATATTCCTTTATTTATTTTGTCTGGATAATCTATCCATTGTTGAAAGTGGGAAACTGAAGTCCCCTGCTATTACTGGATTGTTGTCTATTTGTCCGTTCAGATCTGCTATATTTGCTTAATATATTTAGGAGCTCTGATGTTGGGTTAAGATATATTTATGATTGTTATATCCTCTTGATGGATTGACCCCTTCATCATTATACAATGGCCTTCTTTGTCTCTTCTTACCATTTTTGGCTTAAAGTCTATTTTGTCTGATAGAAGTACAGCTACCTCTGCTCTCTTTTGGTTTATATTTGCATACAATATCTTTCTTAATCATTTCACTTTGAGCCCATGTGTGTCCAAAAAGCTGAAGTTAATCTCTTGTAGGCAGCATATTTATTTATTTTTTTATTCATTCAGCCACTCTATGCTTTTTTGATTGGAGAATGAAATTCATTTGAATTTAGAGTAATTGCTGATAGGCAAGTACAATACCATCTTATGAGTTGTTTTCTGTCTGTTTTGGACTTTCCTTGATCCTCTCTCCCTCTCTTACTGCCTCCCTTTGTGAAGTGGTGATTTTCTGTAGTACTACACTTGATTCCCTCCTCTTTATCTTTTGAGAATCCACTGTAGGTTTGTGGTTACAATGAAGCTTACATAAATATAAGGGTATTTTATGCTGGTAACAACTTCAATTAAGTCCAAAAAAACTCTACACTCTTACTCCCCTCCCTCTTTTTTATTTTTGATGTCTCAATTCATCTTTTTAATATTATATATTCATTAAGAAATTTTTGTAGCTATAGTTATGTTTTTTTAATAATGTTTCATTTATTTTTGAAAAAAGAGAGCATAAGCGGTAAAGGGGAAGAGAGAGGGGGACAGAGGATCCAAAGTGGTCTCTGCACTGAGAGCAGTGAGCCTGATGTGGGGCTTGAACTCACAAACTGCAAGATCATGATCTGAGCCAAAGTTGGATGCCCAACTGACTGAGCTACCCAGGCGTCCCGTAGTTATGTTTAATACTGTGTCCTTTAGCATTTACACTAGAGTTACGTGGTTAACACACAGCCATATTACATTATTTTAGTATTCTTAATTTGACTGTATACTAACCTTTACCAGTGTTATACATTTTCAAAGCTTTCATGTTACTAGTTAGCATGTTTCATCTCAACTTGAAGAAACCCTTTTTCCACTTTTGTAAGGCATGTGTGCTGATGATGAACTCCCTTAAGCTTTTTTTTCCCCCTCGGGCAAGTCTTTACCTTACCTTCCTTTCTGAAGGACAGTTTTGCTGGATAGAGTATTCTTGGTTTGCAGGGGTTTTTTTTTCTTTTACCACTTTTAAGATATCATCTCACTCTCTCCTGGACTGCAAGGTTTCTGCTGAGAAATCCACTGATAGCCTTATGAGGATTCCTGGGTAATTTATAAGCTCTTTTCTGCTTTCAAGATTCTCTCTGTTTGATTTTTGATAGTTTATTATAATGGGTGGAGAAGATCTCTTTAAGTTGTGTCTGTTTGGTGACCTATGAGTTTCATGAACTTGAATGGTCAAATCCATCTCCAGATTTGGGGAATTTCATCCATTATTTCTTTACATAAGCTTTCTGCCCTCCTTCTCCCTCTCTTCTCCTTTGTGAACTCCAATAATTCACAAATTGTTTCTTTTGATGGCACCCTATAGAGCATGTAGTTTTTCTTCACTCTTTCTCACTCTTTTTTCTTTGTTCTCCTCTGACTGGATAATTTCAAATTTCCTGTCTTTAAAACACAGATTATTTCTTTGGCTTGATCCATTCTGTTGTTGATGTTCATTACTGCATTTTTCATTTTACTCACTGTATTCTTCAGCTCCAGAATTTGTTTCATTCATTTTTTACAATTTTTATCTCTTTATTAACCTTCTATTTTACTATGTATTGTTTTCTTAATTTTGTTGAATTGCCTTTTTGTGTTTTCTTGTAGCTCGTTGTGTTTCCTTAAAAATCTATTTTGAACTCTTCATCAGGTAAATCCCAGATCTCCATGTCTTTGGGATCAGGTACTAGAAAGTTACTGTGATCCTTTGGTGGTATAATGTTTCCTTTATTTTTCACAATCTTTGAAGTCTTACATCACTGTCTTCCCATTTGAAGTAGCTGTCGCTGCCTCCAGTCTTTACTAACTGCCTTTGGGAGAGAAATATCTTCCAGCAGCTAGTGATCCTGAGGCTTTCCCAGAACTTCTTTGGATACATATGCTCCATGCTTATTGCTCCCTGTGGCAGAATTCTTATGCTTACATGCCTTTTCCTAATACCACAACACACCAGGCCAGGTGTTATCTCCTTTTTATCCCCAGGGTGATGCTAAGCCTCGAGTCTGTTATCTCTCCCTGGCTGACAGGTTCGGGTTGACTTTCTGCCTGTGTTTTCTAGCTGGCTGTTAAAGCTTATTTATGCTGTTGCCCTCTGGGAATACATAAAGATTGGCAGCCACAGAGTGGAAAATGTGTGTGGGTGGGACACTTGGAATTCTGGGAGTGCCTGGGGGTCAGATGGGAGGATTTGTTGGTAAGGTGTCCCCAGTGGCTCATGGGCAATCTTATTGATGGAGTCCATGACCTGGTAGGATCCTAATCTCTTTAATACCCTCCAAGAATCTTATCTGCTGCTTTACCATACACTTTCTGCACCCCATGTTGCCCTTAAAAATTATTTATTAATTTTTATTTAAGTACAATGAACATATAGGGTTATAATATTTTCAGGTGTACGATATGATTCAAGCAGTGCTCATCATGATAAGTGTACTCTTAATCCCCTTCACCTATTTCATCCATCTTCTCCCCTCCAGCTCCCCTATGGTAAGCATCAATTTATTCTCTACATTTAACAGTCTTTTTTTCCTCTCTTTTTACTGTGTTCATTTGCTTTTTTTCTTAAATTGCACATATGAGTGAAATTTTATGGTATTTGTCTTTCTCTGACCAACTGATTTCACTCAGCATATACCCTCTATCCATGGTGTTGCAAGTGGCAAAATCTATTTCTTTTTTATTGCTGATTACTATTCCACATCTTCTTCATACATTCATCTATTGATGGACACTTGAGTTGCTTCCATAACTTGGCTATTGTAAATAATGCTGCAATAAATATAAAGGTGAAAATATCTTTTTGAATTTGTGTTTTTACTTTCTTGGGGCAAATACCAGTAGTGGAATTACTGGATTCTCTGATAATTTTACTTTTAATTTTTTTGAGGAATCTCCATACTTTTTTCCACATTGGCTGTACTAGTTGCACTCACCAACAGTGCACAAGGATTCCCTTTTCTCAACATCCTCACTAGCACTTGTTGTTGATTTTAGCTATTGTGACAAGTGTGAGGTGATAGCTCATTGTGGTTTTGATTTGTATTTCTCTGATAATTGGTGATGTTGAGCATCTTTTCATGTGTCTTTTGGCCATGGTACATCTCTTTTGGAAAAAAGTCTATTCATGTCTTCTGCTCATTTTTAAATTGGATTATTTGTCTTTCTGGTATTGAGTTATAGGAGTTCTTTATATATTTTGTATACTAATACTTATTTGATACATCATTTGTAAGTATCTTCTTTCATTAATTTTTTGTTTTGTTAATGGTTTTCTTCACTGTGCAAAAGCTTTTTATGTTTGGAGTAGTCCCAATAATTTAACTTAGCTTCTGTATCCCTTGCCAGAGGAGACATATCTAAAAAAATGTTTCATGACGTAATGTCAAAGAGATTACTGCCTATGTTCTAGGAATGTTATGATTTTAGGCCTCACATTTAGGTCTTTAATCCATTTGGAGTTTATTTTGGTGTGTGGTCCAAGAAAGTGGTCCAGTTTCATTCTTTTTTATGGAGATGTCAAGTTTCCCCAACACCATTTGTTGAAGAGACTCTCCTTTTTCCCATTGTATGGTCTTGCCTCTTTTGTCATACATCAATTAGCCATAAAAGCATGGGTTTATTTCCAGGATTTCTATTCTGTTCCATTGATCTAGGGTCTATTTTTGTGTCAGTACCATAATTTTTTGATGACTGAAGCTTTGTAGTATATCTTGAAGTCTTGGGTTGTGATAACAGTTTTGTTCTTTTCCTAGATCGCTTTGGCTATTTGCTGTCTCATGTAGCTCTTGATTCAATACTCTGGATGGGGCAGAAGAAAAATGAGTCTCTTTACAATATCCTGTACGGCTGGGGAAGGTAGGCGTTCACTAACATGCTCTCATTTTCCCCTACAGTAGAAATCACTTGCTGAGAAGAACTTTCTTGGCACTGAGCTGTGCCACCTTGGGGGAAGACTGATGAAGGTAATGTCAAATTGCTCCTCTTACCCTTTCCAATGTGGTGAAACTCATATATGTGTATATGTATGTATATGTATATACATATATACACAATATGTATATGTATATTTATTTTATTTTCTTTCATTTTATTTATTTTTTCTCAGTGGTGTGTTGGAACTTCTCCTCTGGCAACCTGGACTTCCACAAATGCTCTCTTGTCTGTGGAAGATTATCTAAGATAATGTTTTCTAGGGGCTTCCAGACCATGGCTGAGAAGGGCTGGAGCCCGTTCATGGGTCACTGTGGGTTCTACAGCCTGGACCGAGGTGTGTCTGTTTACTATCCAACACATGGTGCGTGAGACTTCTCCCAGGTCTGCTGGCATATGGTGCTGGATCTCACAGCTCTCACAAAGACACTTTTGTCTCTGGATCAAGCCAAAGTGTTGTTGAAGGTGGAGCAAGAGTAAGTGATGTCTTACTTAGTGTTGATACTGATGTCAATCCATCTTTTGGCCTTCTTAATGACTTTGGTACCATAGACTGTAGCACGTGACTAGTCTGAATTTTCTCCTTCTAATATTACATAGGGTGTCGTACACCATTGTGTTGCTAAACCACAACATGTTGAATTATTTTATCTTGAGAGAAGGGTACTAGCAGGCAATATATGGTGTTAGTGGTACCCAACTCAGTCTTCTCAGTCCTCACCACAGGATTAATGCAGCCACACATGGCTTGTATCACATGGACTGGTGTGCTTCTGTGAGTACCACACATCAAGAGGATGAAATTTTCTCTTCTCTCATCTCTTTTTCTTCATGAGCAACACTTGTACACATGTGATCCAAAAACATTTAAGAATCCCCTTTGATTGAGTCATTTGATCTAGCAAGAAAGAATGTTCACAGACCAATTTTAAAAGAGACGAGTGAAGGGAAATATAGGAAGGAAAGAAGGTTGGAAGAAGCAATTTATAGCTGTTTATGATATGAATGTTGACATTAAAACTCGAAAGAACAGTTGCATAGAGAAGTAAAGCTGAACATGTACACATAAAAACGTGCTCTATTTATTATGTAAGCAAAAAGGCAAAGGCACAGGTCATATGTGGGCTACACAGAAAAGGCAATAAGGGTTCAGAGAGTAGAAAAATGTCCAGAAAAGATTCATGAATATTAATGCAGGTACAATTCATTAATGACACCAGCATCTTCAAAATAACAGGCTTAATTACCATGTATGTCCTAGCCCCTTACTACGCAAAATGTGGTCCTCAGATCAGCACTGTCACCATCACCTGGGAGCTTGTTGGGAATGCAGAACCTCGGCCCCCACCCCAGAAATACTGAATCAGAATGTGCAAATTAACAAAATCCCCAAGGGGTTCATATGCACATTAAAATTTGAGGAGCACAGCTTTGGAAATCTGAACTGTCATGATAGATACTCATTTTGTACAATTTCAAGGGAGGTTTCTTTTTCAAAGGCTGCCCCCAGTGTATCTCTTTAGCACCTTTCACCTGACCTCTGGAACATATGAAAAGCTATACTCTTAGTGATGCCTGAAAACTTCTGGCTACATGTTCATTATTGTGTGTCAGAGAAGAGCTTCATGCAACCCCTAGATATCCCTCAAGTGTTCAAGAAAATGCAATACTGACATAATAAAATTGGAATTCTATATTTTTATAGCACCTAAGAATTCTCCCAGTACCTACTCTCATATTCATTTGTTCATCCTAACAATGGTCCAAGGAGAATACAGAGGTTATTATTCTTCCTTTTATGTGTTTTTAGATGAGGAAATAGAATCAGAGAGATTCTGTATCATGCTGGAGGACTCTAGTAGCAGTTAACAAGAGCAGACTGACCAAAAGAATTACAGGGAATACATTGCAAGGGTTAATTTTGAAAAGGCTTTAGGGTAGAAAGCAGATTTACTGATATGTTTGTTCATTTGCTTATGGTATGTTTATCTTTCTCATATCAAGTAAGATCCAGGAGAAGAGACACATATGTTCCTTTTATCCTCAGCTAGAACAGTGCCTGTTGTAACAGCACACAATCTTGTAAGATTGGTGCTTAAGAAATATTTTAAATAAACGAATTAATGTAATACTCTCTGCTAAGACCCACAACAATATTAAATGCTTATATTCTGTGTCATAAGGACAAATACAATTTATTTCTACTTTAATATCTATTAGTTATAGCTTCACAGTTGTAGTATGATGAGGGAACTTACTTCCCTCCTGTAATTTTAACTTCCTTTCTATGTCATACTGAAGATAGCACTCTAACTCCTAAGAAAAATGTCTGCCTGGAAAATAGCATCTCAAAATTTATGGCTTTGGCCCTAATGTGGCAGCACATGGAAATCATTGACATATTTTTCCCACTGGCTACCTGCATACCATACTTTCTAGGACATATGGTGAAATGAATCCATGCGGAAGAGCATACCTACTTCCTTAAGTTCACTTAAGCTTTTACCATCATAATTCAATTCAGTAACTCTCCACTGAGATCAAGACACTTTCTATCATTTTTGAAATGAATTTTCAGACTCTAAACATATGAGCTTCCAAAATATGTCAGCGGAGAACAAGAGGATTTCAATTACACTGGCTAAAATAGCTCTGAAAATGTCACTATATTTAGGAATATCGTGTTTTATCCCAATGGCATCTCCTCAATTATTCCATTTTCTTCCCCAATATATCAGAGGAAACAAGATACAATGAAGGATGTTCACTGAGGTTGAATAAGGGGAACTGACCATTTTAAGTTTGGCATCAGATAAAAGCTAGTGTGCTGAGGATGTTTCTTTCTATTGTAAATAATCACAGATACGTACTATTATGTGCTTAAGACATAGAGGCTCCTACACTTGAAGACACAGGCATTATTTTAGTTTTATCAGAACTGATGGTTTAAAATGGATATTTAAAATACATTGCCAAGAATGCTATGTGTTGTTAATTATTGTAGCTGAGCATTCATTATAGTGTTTGATCTATTTGTGTATGTTTGTAAACTCCCATAATCAAAGTTAAAATGCACCATGAGGAAAAATTGCAATGATATAAGTGACTGAAAATAGAGAACTCTGCCATATCCATATGATGAACTTCTATGCCGCTTTAAAACAATACCACGGGGGCACCTGGGTGGCTCAGTCACCTAGGCATCCAAATCTTGATTTTGGCTCCGGTCATAATCTCATGGTTTATGAGATCGAGGCCCATGTTGGGCTCAGTGCTGATAGCGTAGAGCCTACTTGGGATCCTCTCTCTCCCTCTCTCTCTCCCCTCCCCTGTTCACATGCACATGTGTGCACTGTCTCTCTCTGTCTCTCGAAATAAACATTTAAAAAATAATAATAATACCACAGATATGTATTTATTGATGGGTAATATTTATTCTGGATTCTTAAGTGAAGGAAGCATGTTTCAAAATGCTATGTATCCTATGATTTGTTTTTCTTCTTCAATGTAATTACTACATTTAATAAACACTAATTTTATGCATGCTATGTGCCAGGCATATTCCATGTTCTTTATAAAGTTGAAATCTAAGTAAATATCTTCGTAACACTCCTGTTACTGGCAGATAGCAGTATCATACCTGTATGTATAGTAAAGCACAAAGAGGTTAAGAAATTTGGCCAATGTCACACAGCCTGTAAGAGGTGACAGGAGAGGGAACTCTGGGGCTTGAACTCAAAGAGCTTAGCTCCATAGGCTTGTTCTTTAATTATTATGTGATGCCGCTTCTTCTAATTTCATAAGCCTAATGAGAGAGTTGCCTATATTGAAAAGAAAAATGCCTTACAAGTTATATTCCATGTAAACAGTGGTTAATGATGCATGGAATGTGGATGATAATTAGAAACTAATTTTTATTTATATTTATTTCTAATCTTTCCAAATGGGTCATGTATTACTTGTATAACAGGGAAAAATTAAAATGTTTTAAATACATAAAATGAACGTTAAACAAATTCTTGGTTAAATTTCTTTAAAATGCAAAGTATATACATATAAATATATTTTCCCCTTCCTCCTTCTTCTCTTGCTAATTCCTGTGTCCCAGAAGTCTACTGCTTTCTTGAATCAATATATCTGACAATATTAGAGGACATGATACAATAACACACAAATATGTTTTGATTCAATTCTCTACTGCCATGTGAAAAACCACCCCAAGAATCACCATCTTAAAACCTCTCATTTCATTTTGCTCATGATTTTGTGAGTGAGGAATTCAGGAACGGCTCAGCTGGGTCATTAATATGTGATCTATGGTGTCAGCTAAAGCAGCTGCCAGGGTGGGAGTATTCAGAAGGTGGCCTCTTCACACACTTGCGTTTCCTCTGTGTTCCTCGGCATGTCTATTCACGTGGTGTCTAATCATGTGAGTGGGTTTCTCACATCAGGGAATTTGTACTCCTTAAAGGGTGGCTGACTTCCAGGAAGCAGGAATCAGGAAACAGGAAGCAAGAAGCAGAAGCTACCAAGCCAGCAAACTGCTCTGCCTGGAAAGCACTGCTTCCTTTCCCACATGAGGAATGAGTGGGGATTCAAAGGCCTCTCTTTATGAACATACCATTTCTCCCAAAGGCCTCCAGATATCTCCCAGTCTTCCTCTTGGAAGCAGGCTCTGCAGGGCCCATAGGGCCTAGGGCAAATTCTCCAGACCAGAACCTTTGTTTTGGCTGGTCACACAACTGCTATTGGTTATCTGAGCTTAGAATGCCTTTAGTGCTTTGAATTTCAAACATGGATCTTTGCCAAAATTCTTGGGACAACCTCTCTGTTACAAGGAATGCATGAATTGCTAGTACCTTAGAATGTTGTATGTTGCTGCTTTTTTGAAATGATTGAAGCTTTGTTGGCCTATGTGAATGATTTTAGAAGAAAGTAGAGTGACTAAATTGATCATACTGATGCAGTTAGGGTAAAAAGCATCCCATTTGTCAATACATCTTCTATACTAAGCTCCAAAAGTTATTAATTGACAAATGATTACCATTTTATCTAGAAATTAAAGATGTATTTCCTTTAGTCAAATGAAGCAGAGAAGGTAAAAAAATAAAAACATTAGTTTATTCCTGAATATTTTAGTTTGTTATATATCAGCAAATATCTAATCATTCAACATCAACAAAATTTGAAGGTGGAGCATGTATAAAATAGACAAAGTCACTACATAGAATTTGTTTTAAGGACAGATGCTATTAACATGTGCTTTTGTAACAAACAAAGTATTACTTAGAAAGCCACTAGAACAAGTAAAAACACTTTTTTTAAGATTGAAAGTGGGATTTTCCAAAAGAAAATGGTATTTTTTTTTCTTTGTCTAATTTACTTCACTTAGCATGGTGTCCTCAGGTTTCATCTATGTTGTTGCAAATAGTAAGATTTCATTATTTTTCATGGCCGCATGTAAATATAAAGAATACATAAAAATATATTATGTATCCATTCATCCACTGATAGACACTTAAGTTATTTTCATGTCTTGGCTATTACAAAGAATGCTGCCATGAATATGAAGTTGCAGATATCGCTTCGATATAGTGATTTCATTTCTTTTGTTTGTTTGTTTTCTTGTGTGTGTGTGTGTGTGTGTTTTACCATTTTTATTTAAATTCCAGCTAACAGAGTGTTATATTAGTTTCAGGTGTACAATATACTGATTCAACACTTCCCTACATCACCAGGTGCTCATCACAGGAGCAATCCTGAATCCCCATCACCTGTTTAGCTCATCCCACACCCCCACCTCATTCTGGTAGCCATCAGATTGTTCTCTATGGTTAAGAGTCTGTTTCTTGGTTTGCCTTCCTCTCTCTCTCTCCCTTTTTCCCCTTTTCTCATTTGTTTCGTTTCTTAAATTCCACATATAAGTGAAATCATATGGTATTTGTCTTTCTCTGAGGGATGTGTATGCTTAGCATAATGTTCTGTAGTTCCATCCATGTCCTTGCAAATGCAAAATTTCACTCTTTTTTATGGGTGGGTAATATTCCATTGTATATATGTACAACATTTTCTTTACCCATTGATCACTCGATGGACACTTGGGCTGTTTCATGACAAAATGGTATTTTCATTCAGTCACAAAATACTACGAAAGTATATTTAATAGCCAGCTATTATGTTAATAACATTAGCTATTATGTACTGCTTAAAAAAATCAAGTAGTAAAATAGTAAGATTCTATTAGAGGAAAGAAGAAAGAAGGGGTAGAATATACATAAAACTGTTAACAGGTATTCCATCAAAATGAGATTGCAACTTATTTTAGAAGTTTATTCCTTTGTGTTTTCTATTATACACAAAATATAGATTGCCTTTACTACAAACATTTCAGACCTCCCCCACAAAGAATCAGCAGTTCTGAAAAGGTTAAAAATTTAAATACATGCATGCCTATCATTGAAAGTATAACCATCAAAGGCAAAAGTGCCAACACAAATATTATATTAAGTGATATAATGAGATGAATTTATTATTCTTTTCAAACAATTTTACTTCTTTTAATGAGAACAGCCATAGAGGGATATTAAAAGAAAAGTGGTACACCAGGCCCGATTGACACATTCCTTTGACTATAATTGATTTTGCCTACCCAGATTCTACTTGTGGCATATTTATATCTCCATACAAAGGCATAACTACATACAGACAGTGATGCTTCGATTGACTACACAGTAAACCGACTAGCTTATTACCTCCCCTCCCCCAGAAGTATGTATTGGGACCAACGTTACTAAATGGAATTTCAAGGCCAGAAAAAATGGGACAGAAATGAAGCAACTAAATGTGGACAAGAAGAGTAGTGATCCAGGGAGAGTGGGAGACCAGAGAAAGATTGGTTTCTACAAAGTGGTTGGCTTGTAGCCAGACAAGAGGGAGGCCAGAGGTAAGTCAGACAGAAGCTACAGAACAAATATTAAAACTACTTTAAGAACTTAAAGATAAATGGGACCATCTTTAGTGGAGAGAGTTGAAATGAATGAACAATAGCGGGAAACTATGAGGGCCTAAAACTACCAGTGCCTAAAACTACACATGAAACAGAAATGTTCAAAGGGGAGAGAGGCAAAAGGGGAGCTTATGGGGGAAAATTATTCTCTAGAGGTCATTTATGCAGCTGACTTTTCTAAGCAAAAAAATACATCATAGGGATCTTTTTATAACAGTACACAGAGATCTGACCTTCTTTTAAATACTGACGCATAATATTCTGTTGCGTAAATTTTCCCTGCTGAAAATAATGCTGAAGTGGCTAACTTTTGCTTCCTCTCTTCCATCCACCCCTAGTGTACTTTGTTTTCTTAGGAATTTAGACGTGGAATAATTCAGTCAAAGGTTATATGCATTTTAAACCGTCACAGGTAGTGCCAAATTATCCCCTGAGAAGGTTGTGAAAATGTACTCCCTTAAACACTGTGCAACACTTGTGATGCTGAATATTCTTTTGTTTGTTTACATGAAGCGAGTGGGAAAAATTCTGGCCTCGAGCCTCGTAGTGTATGAGAGGTGGGTGATGAAGCAGGGAATAAAGAGATTAACGATTTAAATATATAAAATGACAGGCAGGATGAAGCAAAATAATTCAGGAAAGGGCAGAAAGAGAGTGAAGAGTGTGGGCACAGGACACGGTCTTAGGCAGAGAGAGTGATTATTGAAGTGTTAGCTCTACTCATTTTGTTAGTTTTCAGTGTAGTGAGATCAGCAGTGCCTCCGTTGAGCAAGCGCTAGTTAAGTGCCATCTGACATAGGAGGACTTGCAAGATAGAGTGTGTTTATGAAGGTGTAGAGATGAGCGGCAGAAATGTGAATATACCACACAGCCGATCATATAAACAACAGCATCAGCTTTCTCTATTGTGGCCCTCCGAATTTTACAACCTGACTTATGCCCGCTTTGGAAGAGATGGTAATGGTAGCGATAACAGTCTTAACAGCAAAAAGCTACAGCATCGCCACTATGCCTGAAAGTAGGCCAAGCACGCTTCGAGCATTACCTCATTTACTCTTCACAAAACGTACTAGGAGGTCAGTCCTATTCTTGCCATTTTACAAATGAGGACGCAGATTCAGTGAGAGTGCAACTGAGCTATGCCATGCAGAGTCCACACTAGGTATTAGGTAAGCATAGGTAAATAGGAAATGAATCAATATATTTAAAGTGCCTAGAACAAGGTACAGCATACAGTAGGTGCTATAGAAATGAAAGTTATTACTGTATTTATTAGTTGGTTTCTTCAACAAATGGGTATCTGCCAGCTATGTGGCAGGTACAGTGTTAAGTTTAGGGATGTGGCCCCTCGCCCTCCCAGTTAATGTGAAGGCATCAAATGCTTTGAATAAAATGATCTTTCTGGGCTTGTCATTTATTACTAATGTGATAGGATACTTCTCCCTTATTAGTTCATTCATCTAATGAGTACTGATACATTGGGTACAAGATTCTCTTCTAGGTCCTACGGAGAACACGTGAACAAGACTTACTGACAACAAACTTCTGTAAACACACAAAAATAACATAACATAGAAAGCATGTTAACAGAAGGATTTATTTATGATAGAAATACAGAGAGAAACTGCATATGGTTACCTTATAAAAATGGCATGATGCTAGTCACAAAGCGTTCTTAGCAATCACCACAACTACTGAAATTTTGGACCCACATATTGTTTTTGGCTTTGTCATGAGCTAACATTTCCTTCATGTGATTTTCAACTTCATGGCTTTCTTGTCTTCTGTGATGTTCAAAAGCCAAATGGCTGTGGAATCACGGAACTTGTGAGTGCCTTGAGAAATCTTGTTCGATCTCTGACCTTCAGTCAGGTGGATAGCTAATCCACCCAGATCAGGTAATGACTTTAGTATCTGCTTTTATGTTTTACTCTATCTTGGTTGCTACATTATGCAAGACACAGATGCCCTTACGAGTCCTAAAGTGCTTTGATATGTAGTTGTAGCAACTCTAAAATAATCATTTTTTAACTCCTTTAATTCTCCTTTATTGCAATGAAACAAAAATATAGCCATGCTAACTTTCCAAAAGAAAAATCTATAATATGTAAGTGTCCATCATCAGATGTATACTGAAGGCAAAACTCAAAAGAAGCTATTTCTGTAAAACAACACTTCAGAATGTGTGACAAATTATTATAGGAAACATAGCTAGTGGTAGGGACATAGCGCATCCATGGCAGAAATAAACATTTTGTCTTTATCAAAAGACAAATGAAAGACCAAATGAAGAATATATCCGTATGTTGTAGGAACTCATATAAAACTTGCTCTAAAACACACATTTTGAAATAATGTCAACATTTTAATAAAAAATACATTATGTGATATTTTATGATTTAGAGAGTTCCAGTTCAGAGAGAACATTAATGATATTAAATTCATTGGTGCTTTCCTATCATATTTAAGCAGAAGGATTATAGTAAAAGAAATCATTTTTCCATGCCTTATCTACAGGCTCACAGGGAAAAGGCTATGGCAGACCTAATTGCATTCACAATGAAGTGAGAGGAGAGCGGTGCAGAGGTGAAATTTTCATTAGAACAATTACTCATATCTTTATATGCTAATTCACACATAGATGCTAAAAAGCAGGAGTACCTCAAGTTATAAAATATATATCAACTGTATTGCAGCACTAATGAACATCTTGCATACTTGTCTCAAGTAGGCATATGTTCAGAGGATTTATCTTGGTGACAAATCAACACCCAATTTAAATTTAAAGTGCAATGTTTTCCAGACCTGCAGTGTAGTACGAAAAGCAACTGGTAGAATAAGCATAAACAACTACACAGAAAACAATAGAAACAACTCTTTACTGAGCATCTACCCTGCGCCAAGTCTTGAGGGTGTGAAGGTGACAAAGGGAACCTCTTCCTCATGAAGCACGTACAAGGTAAAGCATGGCATTCTGGCTGGTGACTTACACTGCTCCTCCTTCAGCAAATCCTCCTCCTCCCCTCCTCTTTCTACTGCTACTAGCTAACACTTAGCTGGTGCTTACCACATGACGGACACAAGTATGAACTCATTTAATCTTTGTGACAAGTCTACAAAGTAAATACTATTAGTTCATTAGTCAATTCACTCCAGGTTGCATAGTTGGGATGGCGGGAAAGTACAGGGGCTGGGACTCGAACCACTGTGTTCCGGCTCTAGTTAGAAATTTCATATTCAATTGCAATTTAGAAGACTGAATTGAATATGGCCCTGAGAAAGTCAAATTATATATATATATATATATATATATATATATATATATATGTATATATATGTGTATATACATACATATACGTATACATGTATATGTATATATACATATATGTGCGTATATGAATGAATGTATACATGTGTCTATGTCTATGTATATATGTATATATGCACATGTGTATATATGTGTACATATATGTATATGTATATATGTACATATAGATGTATATGTGTGTATATATGTATATATGTGTGTATATATACATATATATGTGTGTATATACATATATGTATACATGTATATGTATATGTATATATACATATATGTATATATGTATATGTGTGTGTATGAATGAATGTATACATGTGTCTATGTGTGTATATATATATATGTATATATGTATATGTATCTATGTATATGTGTGTACAAATATGTATATATGTATATACATATATGTGTATATGTACATATGTGTGCACATATGCATATATACATATATGTATATATACATATATACACACATAGACACATGTATACATTCATTCATATACACACACATACATATACACACACATATTAGCCATTAACCATGTGTTCAAGATTCCCAAGGATAAAAAAAATGGGCTTATTACTCTTGGAGATAACCTTTAACATAATCATCAGTCTACATTATGAATATCTAACAAGGAAGAAGCTTTCACTCAACTTCTCTGTGTTGGGAATAGATCACCTGATAAAAAATTTGTCCTTCCTCAAATCTTCCCTCCAGCAAACTATGCAGTCAAGTGAAGGGATTTCAAGGTGCATGCAATGTTGTCAGAGGGAATGCGTTATTAAAAAATCAGGAAAAAAGTAACCACATAATGCATCGTAAGGATTCTGATTTGTCAAAATAATACTGTAGTAATGTTTGGATTTAAGAAATATTGATTTGGTTCCTATTATTTGCTTAAAAGGATCTGCAGTACAAGGTAAGATAAACCTTTCAGAGTGAAATAGGCATTACTGGGGGAAAAAAAAGACATGCAAAGAATGGATAATTACAAACCAAGATAAATGCTTTAGGGGTCACATTCTTTGATAGATTCCCAATCCAGCCTAGGGGATAAGAGAATTCTTCACTAAGAAAGTGGTCTTGACTTGAAATCTGGACGAGGAACAGAAATAAGCCAGGGAAAATGGCTTGGGGGTGGGGAAGATGGAATGAGAAGAGTTTCAGGTCAAAGAAATATCTTCCAGAAACAGTTCTAGAAAAGTGAAAATATTGTGGCCCATTTAAAAGAGGCCAGAGGGATGGGCTAGATGGGTGATGGGTATTGAAGATGACACTTGTTTTGATCTTGCACCTTATATTAACTAACTAGAATTTAAATAAAAAGTAAATAAAATAAAATAAAATAAAATAAAATAAAATAAAATAAAATAAAATGAGGCCAGTGTACAGATGACAAGGAGAAAGGCTGAGAAAGCATGGAGTACATAAATAGCTGGAGAGGTGGGCAGGAGACTGACCAGGTATTATGGGTTGAACCGTGTACTCTTCCATTAATATGTTGAAGTTCTAACCCCTAATACCTCCAGATATGAACTTATTTGAAAGTAAGATCATTGCAGATGTGACTACTTAAAATGAAGTTACACTAAGTAGGGTGGGCCCCTAATCCAACAGACTGGTATCCTTATCAAAAGAGGAAATTTGGACACAGAGATACACACAGAGAGAAGACAATGTGCAGAGATACAGCAAGAAATTGGCCCTCTGCAAGCCAACGAGAGAGGCCTGTAACAGCCCCTTCCCTTGTGGCCCTCAGAAAAAAACCAATCATACCGACACTTTGATCTTAGACTTCTGGCCTCCAGAACTGCGAGCAAATAAATTTTTGTTGTTTAAGCCACCCAGTGTGTGGTACTTTGTTACAGCAGCCCTAGAAAACTAATACATCAGTCCAGCCTGTAGATTGTGGCCTCTGTATCTAAAACAGTGGGAAGGGGTGTGTGTGTGTGTGTGTGTCCCCATCTCTTGGAGAGTTTTTAATATGGTCAGATCTGTGTTTTGAAAAGATGATTTCTGGGGCGCCTAGGTAGTTCAGTCAGTTAAGCGTCTGACTTCGACTCAGGTCATGATCTCACAGTTTGTGGGTTCGGGCCTCACATTGGGCTCTGTGCTGACAGCTCAGAGCCTGGAGCCTGTTTCAGATTCTGTGTCTCCACTTCTCTCTGCCCCTCCTATGCTCATGCTCTGTCTCTCTCTGTCTCTCAAAAATGAATAAAGGTTTAAAAAAATTAAAAGTAAAAAAAAAAAAGAGAAGATGATTTCCACCAAAGCATGGTAAGCAGTTCAGAGGATATCAAGGAGTCTAAGCAAGTCATGATAGAAGTTTATCCAGGGTGGAAGAAATGAAAAAGAGGAATTTGAGAACTACTTAGGAAGAAAAGTATTAGAAAATGGGAAATGGGACAGAGGGAAAACAGTCAGCATTTAAAGTTCTTGTTTTGTGTCAGACATAATTCTAGGGATTTTACTATATTTAAACTCATGTAGTCATTCAAGAACCCTGGGGAGAACTCATCTTACTGATGAAGTTATAGGCATATGAAGGCTGTGACTTCTCCAAGTTCATACAAGTAAAATGTGTCTGGTGACCCAGAGAGAGCCTTCTTAGGTGAATGACTGGAGCAGAATCATAATTAAAGTGGGCTGAGGAGTGAAGAGGAAATGAAGAAATGATGACACAGCAGCAGGAAGGCAACCGTAACAAGATGGTTGGCTGTGCAGCATTATTCAGAGGAGCCCCAAAATGGAAACACTGCCAATTTCCATCAACTGATGAATGCATAAATGAGGTATGGTCTAACTATACAACAGAATATTATTCAGCAATAAAAAGGAATGATGTATCAACACCTGCTGTGACACGTATGGACTACGAAAAGTTCAGGATAGGTGAAAGGCCCAACACAAAGAGCCACAGACTGCACGATTCCACCAACACAAAATGCACAGAAGAGGCAAATTCACGGGGAAAGGAAAGACTAGTGGTTACCAGGGGGCTGGGTGGGAGACAGACACAGGAAATGACTGCTGATGGGTATAACGTTTCTTCTGGGAATGCTAAAATATTCTGAAATTAGGGTGATATTTGCACAACTTTTTGAATATACTTAAAATCATTGAATTGTACATTTTACAAGGCTGGATTTTAAGGTATGTGAATTATATCTCAACCTTAAAAAATCTTTAAGAAAAATGATATTTGGTTGTGAAGGAGATGAGACATATCAAGTGGTGGTTGCAGAGGTATACAGGGTCAAGGCATCACTTGGGATGGTTCGATAATGGTTGAGAAAGACAGGTTCAATGAGCCAGAACTGTTACAACCATTTTTCTTTTTTCCATCAGTGTATGGTTTACCACCAACAGAGCGCTCTGGGAAGCCAGGAATCAAAAGCCTTTCACTAGGTCATGAATGTAGCACTCAAAGCAGCACATGGAATGAGACCAGTAAAAGACCTCGGAGACCTAGGAGGGTAAGGCCCTTCTTTAGCAAGATGCTAGTGAAGTAAGTGGCAACTTTCAAAGGAGGCGTTCCCCTCACATGACTAAACGAGCCAAGGGTGCGTCCTCCTGAAGAGAGGGACTGCCAGAAAAACCCGTCATTGAGAGGCCTGCACCTCATCAAAGCAGTACAATCTAGACACTTCGGTACCACTCTGAGGGCGGTGCCCTTTGAAAGGCAAAATAGGTATTAATTCCCAGAAACTGAACAAAAATTGCCCCCACAGAGCTAGAGAGGCACAAATTTTCTTGCAGGGAAATTAGTTTCATATTCTTCATTCTTGGTCTCCATACCATTAGCCGTATTACTGTTCTAGAATGAAGCCACCTCGTGTTTTCACTAGGTTAAAAGAAAGTCGCATCACTGAAGGAGCTGAGAGATAGCAGACATCTTCCGATTAACACCCAATGAACTAATCCTCTTCAATAAGGCACGGGTACCAGGAAGGGATTCTGCTAAGTTCTCAAAGAGTAGAGAGTACGTGATATTTGGCCCCATAACAACTCCTGGTGCTTCAATTATGTTATGTCAGGATTAGCCCTGTATTTTCCAAGCGGAGTTTGGAAATTGTCATTCACTCAGAGGTATACTGCTACTTCAGACGCAATTGTGTCTAGGGGTGGACATGCTAGGAAGAGGTACACCTGGGGAATAGGAAAGCAGCGATAAAATTAAACTTAAAATTGATTTCTAATGTAGCTGTACAAAGCTTCGTTGTTTTCTTATAACAGCAAATGAAATATTGTACAAGATGTACTCGGCCCCCAACTACAATAGACATGTACACAGTTGTCCTGGATTTGCTTAATGTGGGTGCTGCACTGACCTGTAAAACTCAAGTTCATCAGTGCCGACTGGCTCTCTTAGTTTACCCGGAAAAATCAAATTGGTGATGCAGCATATTATATGGCTTATTAAACAAACAGATCTGCCATGCTGCTAAACTGCTAAGGTGTACCATCACACTGTTAAGCAGAATATGAATATGAAATGCTTTAGGTCTACTAATAAACCAGGATCCTCCCACCAAGGACATTAGTGGATTCGGGGAGACAGGAAGAGGAAATCTGGCACAAGACTAGAGAGAAAAGAGGACACTTTCTCTCCTACCACAAGGGCATGGCTGAGATGTGTACAATGTTGATGACAGATGCTGTTATCTTTTCAGACAGACTTTCTCTCCTTTTTTCACTTCTTCCCCCCACCTTTTCTGGGGAGGTGCCAGCACTACATGGCTTAAAAGATGCTGCTATCTAGAGGCACCCAGGAGGCAAGAAGAGTGATTTTGTGAAAGTATTTCTGGGAAACCCTGATGGAAGCTTAGGAAAGTCCATTTAAGCTGAGCAGTTCGTGTGAGGAAAGTTATATGAGAGTAAAAGTTGTCTGAGATATTGGAACTTGGCTAAATTATTTCTGGACATGAGGGGAACCACAAATGTGCCCATCTTAATCAAGTATTCTGGCTATGAAATAGCCTATTATTAATCTTGATTTTAAAAGTCACCCTGTGATTAATTGACTTTAGCTCAATAGACACCATGTAGTGATTTCATACTATCTGCAAAGGAGACCAGACAAGATAAAATGAATTAAAGGTCACTGTGATGAGCCAAGACAGCAGAGTAAAGAAGTGAGAGAATTCTGTTTTCCCTAAAACATACTGCAATCAGTGTTACACCTTTGTTGGTAGAATAAAGAAGGATGAATTAATATTTGAGAAGTACAGAAATATCTCACCCAAACAACATTAGTGTAAATACTCAGATAAGAGATAGCTTGGATTTTTCCTTCATTTCACGTTTGCACATCCCCTTCACCTGCTTTGAAGACAAAAGTTATCAACATTTTTCCATTAGTCTCAAGTCCGCTTCCAAAACAACAACAACAACAACAACAACAACAACAACAAAACCGGCTCAGAGCACAAGGTTCCACATTTCCATTAGTTATTCAGCATAAGAAGTTGAAATTTTGCAAAAATTAATGACATCAAATTTAATGGGTAAGTCAAAATAACAATGACAGAACTGAACTGTTGACAGTCTCTATGATGAGATTTCAAACACTCTTCCTGGGATACTGTGCTCAGAGTTATTCCTTGAATATGAAAGACTGAGAAGATAGACCTTAGAGTTCTAGTCCAAGCTATCCAAGCATTTTATCGTATGGACACAAATTTTATCTCTTGCAAATACAGCTTCTTCATGTGAACAATGAGAGGATTAAACTAGATAAATTCGAAGGTACCTTCCAGGTAATATATGGTTCCTTGGGACATTTCTTCCTAGAGGGTCCTTATGAAAATGAAAATCTATGAGATAGCTGATAACTAGCTTCACTGTCAGAAAGAGATTTAGTAGAAGCTTGTTAATAGCCAGCCAGGTAGGCACAAAGGGAAGGAGGTACACAAGAGCAAACCTCGGAGTTTCGAAAAGCAACGAAGTAGAAAACTAGTCGAAACGATCTAGTCCAAAAACTTCCTTAGAGCTAGGGATTCCTTTGAATCAAGTACTGTAGTTTTCCTTTCTAGAAGATTTTAATCTGACAACAAAAACAACACACTTTCATAAAGGTTTCATAATTTAGAAACAATCACAAGAAGATTGCCTGTAATTTCTCTATCCAGAAATAATCATGATGTTAACACAACAATAAAAATCATGAGTCTATCTGACTGCACCAAGGGTTTGTCTATGGGTTTTTTTTAAAGTAAGTCCACTTCATAGCAACCCTAGGAGATATGCAGAATGATTATTACTCTTATTTTATAGACCAAGAACAACTTTTAACGTCTTTAAGCAGATCCTATTTTTACTTAATACATTATAAAAATCTTGCCAAGTTACAAAAGCATTCAACAGCTTATTTCCAGTTTCTCCCTATCATAGAGAATGCAAGAATTCCCTTTTAAATACTTATAGAGAACTGATGCCTTACTGCATAAGTCCTAACACATACATGTTTGGGCAAAGTCATGCAGTCTACCATTTCTTTTCCCACTGGCTGAGATCCTGCCGAAGAGAGTCTGAGCATTTTGATAGTGGCAATGCATCTGAGCATAGGACACTTCTAGAAAGGCATGACTTGCCAGTGGAAGACCCTCACATGTGGAATTCATTCTTTCATTCTAGTCTTTATTCATTCATTTTGAAATACTCACTGTGCACTTATGATGTGCCCAGGTAGTATGACAGCACCCCCGACCTCACGGAGTTTACAACCCAGTAGGGAAAGAGAAACCAGAAATATGACAAATAAACGTTATGGTAGCAATGTTTTAGTTAGGATCCTGGGCAGGGGAGGGAACAAAGAGAGAGATCATATCTGGTAGGAGGATCATTTATTTGAATGAAATTTGAACTTGAACCAAAGTAAATGAAAAGCTATTAGGAACCTTTCTATAAATTAATTAATGAAATTGGAAATAACTAAATAAATAAACATACAAATAAAAATATGTGCTTTTAAACTTTTAGCCTTGGATCCAGCCCTCTGTAAATTCATAGATTTCTTTTTTTCATTTTTAATTTCATTTTATATCTGGAGACCACATAAAGTAATACAAATCCTACTACCACTGTCCTCAGAAGACCTAAGTTGAAATTCTCTGTTTCTTACTAGTCTGGTTATTAAGCACACATTCTAGGCCAGGAGTTCTCAAGCTAGAATGTGCAAGAGTCACCCGGAGGGCTTGTTAAACACAAATCGCTCAGCTCACACCACAGTTTCTGAGTCAGTGAGTCTGGAGTTAGAGGTGAGAATTTGCATCTCTGACAAGTTCTCAGGTGATGCTGACGCTGCTGATCCAAGGACCACACTTTGAGTAATATGAGTAATACTGCCCCAGGACAAGGCAATCTGGGTTGTATCCTCCTGATTTATAGAATGGATGCCATAATAACTTCCCCGTATACTTCACAGCATTGTTGAAAAGAACAAATGAGAAAGTGAGCTTGGGAAACATAAGCCCTTGCCAAACATGAGACTATATATGCCAGCAAGTGCTGTGTAAGCCCAAGGGAACTGCTGTCATTGCAAATGAGACAGAGGAATCTTTAAGTTGAGCGATGGCCGCTAAGGCTAAGAAGTTCTGCCAAGGAACTGAACCTCAGCACTAATCTTTTTTTCTTCTTCTATAATTACATGAAAATATTTGAAAAACTGTCTTAAGTAACAGCAATGGAAACCCACAAGGTTTTGTTTGTTCATGTGCTTTTAACTCATAATGATCAGTTTCAACATCTCACCTTAGTCAATTTCTGTTGCCAACAGATTTAACACTCATGGTGGGGGAGGCTTCAGTTCTTTCCTCTCTCCTACAACCGTTCACTGCTTTTGCTCAGTAAGTCATAGTTAGGCTACAGATGAACCCAACTAAAACTAGCATTCTGGGACAGAATGGTTAGTCTCTGGCCGTTAGGGGGCAATGAGAGTATCCTGAAAGGGAATGAAATTCATTGAGGTGACACTTCACCTAACGCATTGCTGGGATCCAGTTCTGTCTCTTGCCTAAAATCTACTGTGTCTAGTGTTGCTAGATAAAATACAGATACCCACATAAATTTGCATTCTATATTGTCAAAAAAAGATATTTTAAAACTATGTCACAAATACTGCATTTGATGTACTAATACTAAAAAGGTATTTCTCACTTACTTGAAATCTAAATTTATCCAGGCACCATATCCACATATTTTTCTTTGTTGAATCTGGCAATCTAATCTGTGTCCTCTAGTAATGTTGTGGTAACTGTGGCTGAGAAACATATGTATAAAGAAAAGAACATTATGTTAAGCCATATTCACCCAGGGAGAATTTTCTAAAAACGTACCAAAAAGCAAGCCCCACACCAGCACAAATAACCAGAATCTCTGGAAATGGGATTAAGTCACTGGTAGTTTTAGAAGCTCCCAAGGATTCTAATAAGTGGTCGAGGGTAAGAACTATGAGATTCAAAGAAGAAGCTTGTATCAGGGGTTCAAGGTTGTGGGTGCCCATAACAATATCGTGGCAACTGTTAAGATCCCAGTGCCCAAGCTGTACCCCACGTCCACTAAATCCTATTCGCTAGGGACGAGTCCCAGCCATCAACAGGTTGTTAAACCTGCCCAGGTGATTTCAATGTACAGCAAAGATGGAACAATTACTTTATAGTTTGTCAACTTGGCATATTCTCATGAGATACAGTGAAGTGTTGAAAGTGTTAGAAGGACATCATATGCATTTAGAAATTATTGTATACAGTGCAATATAACATTTTTATTTTCTAAATTAAATAAAATATGTTTCTGGTTACTTTTACATTCCGAGATTTTTTTTTGTTTTGTCAAGAGCAGTGTAAAGAAAGTTGAAAAAGGATAAAATTTAGTAGTATTGCTTGCCATTCTTAAGTAGCAATCCCTGACAAAATGCCAGGAAATCATGCTTACTGCTAAAATAATTCTTTGTCTTATCTTCTCAGTGATACCCGACTACGCAACTCAAGGAGGACCACCATTTACATAAAATATCATGTGAACGGTGTACTTCACAACTTTGATACTTGGTGACCCTGCATCAACTCCACGAACAATTAAGTTTATCTAAGGCAAAGAGTGTAATTTTGACATTTTTAAGTATCAAGGTAGACATGCTGAACATGTATCCATAATAGAAATTCAATCTTCATTTGAACAGAGTCTGCATGAAGAACTGAAAATTCAAAAAAAATATGTAACTAATATCAACATTAGAGAGTGACAGCAGTGTTACTATTAAAAATATAGTAAAGAAATTAGCAACAATTTGTGGGACAGGGGTGTGGGAGGAATTGGCTGGGTAGTTCTCGCGTAGCACCTCTCACGGGATTGTTCTCAAACATCAGGTGGGGGCTACAGTTACATGAAGGCTAGACCTGCCCAACACGGTGTTCTCAAGGTAGTTTTATGTATAATGACTGATTTCTCCCAAAGTAAGGATCCCAAAAGAATCAGAGAGACACGAAATAGGCTTTTCTAACCCAGCCTTTGAAGTTATACAGCACCACTTCAGCCTCATTCTAGTGAGTGGACCAACCGACCACATGCCTGCTCAAACTCTGCATCTTGATAGAAGGTGTGTCAAACATTTTAGGGGTCATAATTATAATTAACTCTAGTACTCAATTGAGGTCTTTCATCAAATTCAGTCGAAATTTCATCCAGAATGGGTAATTAAGTTATTCTCAGGTACATCCATTTTTAATGCCCCAAGGAAGCCCACAAGCAAAAACAAAACAAACAAACAATCCCCCAAACTTTGACCTATTTGAAAACTACAGATAGCAGACTTGGTTGGCCCTAATAGGGTTTGCTTCTGCCAGTACTTTCATATGTATTCAAGCAAGTAAGGCACAAATGAGAAATGAGAAAGTGAAAATATCATATTACCTTTCAAAGGCATTTCTTTTTCTAGATTTCACCAAAGATTCACATGAGTGTTTCTTTTTCCTGAATCTACATCATCCAGTATGATATACATTACGAAGGCTATGTGCTTTTCCCTCTTTGTACTGATAATGTGTTTCTTTTCATAAAGAATGCACCATTCCTTTAGTATTTCTTTTGTGAATCTGTCCATGCTTTGTCAAGAAATAATGTCGAAAATGGATGTTTATTTGATTTGCCGCTAAAATATCTATTTTTTTCTAAGCACTGGCCAAAGCTGCAGTTAAAGTTCTTAACGTTACCAAAATGAAGTCCATTTCCAAAATACAACCTTAAGCCACATGGCTGAATATTTTATTTCATGCAGGTCATCTTCATTGGACCAAGATGCCAAACTTGAATATTAAATGTCAAGCTCCAATACCACCTTCTCATTATACTCAAGGGGAAGACCTTCGGCTTGCCCCGGGACAGTGAGATCAATTGTTCCCCAGATGCCAACAGACACATACACATGGCTATAGAGAAACTATTCATTTTCTCTGTTTGGGGGAGCCTCCTGTGAAATGATTCAAGTCCATCTATCACATTGTTAAGCAAGAGTTTTGAGGCCAAACTAACTAGGAAAAGAGAAACTGAAGAAAGGCAGTCAGTACCCAATGTGGCTGGTCTTCACCAGCTGGGTGTGCTTCAGCTGGCTTGGAAGTGTCAACCCAGACTGCAATTACTGACCTTGCTAGAGGCTGTGGCTCCCTGGAGGCAGCAGGGGAGAGAAGGAATGATGGATGTTATGGTGTTTTCCACAAATAGGAGGAGTAATTATGAAGTATTCATGCTGTCACAGACCACAGTGCTGGGTCTCAGGAGGATCGTAAGATTAAAATCATAAGATTTTGGAATGAAAATAGGTTCAGTGAGAGTTCATGTCAAGTTCTCATTAAAATTTTTATAAGAGAGGAGGAAAAGCACATGCCTTTATCACAGAGCAATTATAACTTATAAGCTGGTGAGAACGCTGGTGACAAGCAGTATGAAAGAACTCCCCAAGCAATATTTTATTTCACGGAGCTGTTGTTTCCTACAAAACTGAGCAGGAACATAGTTTCACTATAAAAAGTTCCCTTTTGTTGGTCATAAACAGAACCATACAATTTTGCAACATGCATGCCTGCAAAAATGATGCTTTACTAATTCTTTTTACTAATTCTTCATCTGAAAAAGATGTACTAATTGTTTTATGTGCCTACTTTATATCTTAGATATTTAAAAAATCCTTGTGATGTTACCAGCAATTTCTTTTTTATACAAAAATCATCTTCTCCATTAAAATATATCCCCCATAACAATTCTCTACAGCATTTTAAATAGCTTTTCTGTGGTACAATTTATATGCAATAAAATTCACCCACTTTATGTGTTCAGTTCAATGAGTTTTGGTAAATTTGTACATTTGTGCCGCCATCACCACAGCCCAGTTTTAGAACCCTTCCATCACCCCCAAAAACATTTCTTCATGCTTATGTGCAGCCAATCCTTGCCTCCTAACCTTGACCCAAGGCACCCATTGATCTGGTCTCTGTCTCTCTAGTTTTTCCTTTTCTGGAGATTTCAGGAAATGAAATTATACAATACATTGTCTTTGTGAATAGATTCTTTCACTCAGCATAAGACCTTGGAGATTCATCTATGTTATTGTGTATATCAGCAGTTTATTCTTTTTTTTGGAGCAGCATTCCATCACATTTATATATATATATATATATATATATATATATATATATATATATATTTACTTGTAATATACACATTTTTATTTATCCATTCACTTGTTCATCGTATCAAGTCTGTTTCTAATCTTGTTTACGGCACTCTTCATCTCTGATTGATTCTTTTTTCCCTTTTATGTCTTCCATTCTTTCCTCAAGTCCAGCGAACATCCTTATGATCATTGCTTTACATTCTCCAGCAGGCACGTTATTCACATTTGTTTCACTTAGATCTCTCTCTGGCCGTGGACTTGTCCTGTTCTTTCATTTGGAATACATTCCTCCATCTTGGCGTTTGGTCTAAGTCTCTGCTTTCTTCTCTGTGTTAGAAAAGCCAGTTATGTCTACTGCTCCTGAAAGTGACGCCCTTATGAAGAAAAGGTTATGTGGTGCCCGGGGCCTGGTGCTTCAGAGACCATCTCTGGTGTGTGCTGTGTGTGCCCCACTGCTGTATTCTGGCTGTGCTACCCTTCAGGACAGTTGTTTCTATCCATTCGCTTGTTGATGGACATTTGGAGAATTTCCAGTTTGGGGCTGCTCGAAATGATTTTAGTCTGAACATTTTAGTACAATAATTGCGTGGACATATTTTTATTTTTCTTGAGTAGGTATCTAGGTGTGGAGTTGCTGGGTGGTATGATTTAATAATAAAAAAAAACCCCACAAAGGTATTTTTCAAATGGCTATACCAATTTACATTGGGACCAGCAATGTGTAAGGGTTTTACTTTCTCTACCTCTTTGTCTATATTTAGAATGGTCATTCTTTTGGATTTTAGCCATTCTAACAGGTACAATGTGGTATTTCAATGTGGTTTTAATTTGCATCTCCCTAATGACTAATGATGTTGAGCATCTTTTCATGTGTTTTATTGGCCATTTGTATATTTTCTTTGGTGAGGTGTCTATTCTAACAGTTTGCCTTTTATGTGCCTACGTTATGTCTTAGACATTAAAAAACCCTTGTGATAAAATGCTACCAACAATTTCTTTTTTATATAAAAATCATCTTCTAATTAAAATATATGCTTCTATAACAATTCTCTCCAGCATTTTAAATAGCTATATAATTTAAATAGATATATAATTTGCACATACTTTTCCAAGTTCGTGGTTTAGTTTTTCATTGCCTTACTGATATCTTTGGAGAACCAAGTGGTTAATTTTGATGAGATTGAATTTATTAATATTTTTACATTGTTCATGATTCTGCTGTCATATTTAAGAAATTGTGGCCTGCCCTAAGATCACAGACATTATCTTCTCTTTTTACTTCTAGACATTTCATAGTTTAAGCTCTTATCTGTAGTATTTTTTTTCAAATAGTTATTTATCACAAGAAGGGATGATATTTGTAACTGGGAGGAAAGCAGTTATTTATGTCTGGCGGCTGTTTCAGTGGGTCAGTGGCTAGGCAGTACCAGCTGTAAACTATGCTGAATATAATTTCTAATCATAGGTAGTTTTTACAGACAAATCACACACCTGTATTAGGGTGTATATGTATATATATATATATATATATATATATATATATATATATATGTGTGTGTGTGTGTGTATCATATATATACATATATGTGTGAATACACTATCTGTAGTTCTTACTCTACAATTTTAAAAATAAGCTCAAGAATGGCATATCTCAGGTTCAGGTCTGCAGTAAGGGCAGTTGCTCATAGGAGGCCAGAATAAAGAGAAATGGGACATGGTATTTGTTTGACATCATGGGACATGATAGCTGAAGGGGGAGTTTGCCCAACCAAAGACAGATGGTTATGAATTAATATGAAAGGTCATTACAATACTACCCAGAAAATATGAACATCTCTAGTGACAGTAGGCCAAGAGATACAAGGCCCAAGATGCAAATAGGCCCCAAGTGAGGAGTTAGCAACTAATGTCAGGGAAACTGAAAATCCATAAAGGCAACTACTGCAAGTGAACAAGTCCTGAAGCATTGGGCCTCAGGAATTTAGGCAGAGTTTCTGTCTCCAGGAAAGGACTTAGCAAGAAAACACGATCCACAGAAGACAGACATAAGATAGATATTTTATTGAATAGTTTTCCGGAAGCAGGAATAAGGCAGACCTCGGGGCACAGGGTGGCACTAAGGCTTGGGAATACTTCAGGCTCCCAGTTGTTAATCTTTAATAAGTTACACAATTCATTTTAACAACTCCTTACTTCCATATTGTCTTGCACCACTAAATAGGGCCTTCATTATCTCTCGTCTAGCCTATTATAATAGTCTTCAAATCTATCTCTTTGTTCACGGTTCTTCATTTCTGTCATGTAGTCCACATACCAATCCTAGGTTCACTATTTTCAAGTGTGGTTTCTATAAAACCCATTAGCAATACAAAATATTTAATGGTCTATCAGTGCTTATCAAATTAGATTCAAATTCTTCACTCCTCCTGGCACTGAAAACTCTGGAAAATGAGCATACCTATATTCATATCTCATCTAGAGTTATTCCTGTACATGGCATCTACATTTCTGCCATAACAGTATACTTGGTGATCATAACAATTCTGCTTAAACTCTGCACATTCCTTCTACCAGGAATCACAATCTCAACCCATCAAAATTCCCCCAGCCTTCAAGCATGCCCCAAATGCTACCTCTTCGATGAAACACTTTTCCATTTCCCTATGTTGACACCATATTTTCCTCTTCTCAACTTTTATGTCATCTACATCAGTGGGGGACAAATTATATGGCCCATAGGCCAAATCTGTCCTACTGGGTTTTATTAGAACACAGCCATTATCATTCATTTACTTATTATCTGTGGCTGCTTTCACACTACAATGGTTTGAAGTTGAGTACTTGTGACAGAAGGCACATGGTCCACAAACCAAAAACATTTACTGCTTAGCCCTTTACACTAAAAGTTTTCTGACATCTAATCTAGATCATGCTGCTAAAGCAAAGACAATTTTTTTTACAACTAATTATCCTAATAAAACATATAACATAAGGATTTTTATAGTATAATCTCACCATCATATAATCACCAACTACCGTTCACTTCAATGTTATCTGATGTGGTCCACGGTCCAAAGATCTATTTGAATTCTGTGTGTGTGTGTGTGTGTGTGTGTGTGTGTGTGTAATGTGACTACCCAAGTAGTACAACCCCTCTTGTACACTTTTTTACATCAATTTGGCAGTGATCCATACTTCAAGATATTGAATTAATTATTCAAATGTGTTACCTAACTTATTCCAATAAAATATTTATAGTGTATGACTGAACTTTTCAGAACAGAGGCAGATAAAAGCTGGCATAAATTGCATAATAAAATTTTATTTTAATGGAATGGTTTGGACTCAAGATTCCTCCATAAAACAGTTTTCTAACGCAATTTCAGGTGTTATTAGAAAAATGTTTTATACTATTTAATAATGATAAAAATATGCATTATGTAAATGTTTTCCCATTCCGCTTTGCTCATCAAAAGGGGTCAATAAAAGGTCAATAAAAAGTGCTTGGTACTAAAACTTTGGAAACACTGGGGACCTCTGTAAGAGATAAGACCCTTTCCAATCTCTGCAGGTCATGACTGACATGGCTGTAGCTATTGTATCCTCTGTATCTAGCATAGTTTGTAGCACTTAATAGTGGTTTAATACATAATTTTAAAAATAAATTATCACTTTCTCTACTTTTCTACTCTGTGACTTTGGCAAACTCCTGGTGGAATACTTCCAAGCAAACAATTTTCCTTTAACCAAAGTCTTAGTCCATATCCAATTACATGGCACCCAACTGGGAGACACCAATTTAAGTTGACCAGAAGGTAGCCATGACCACTAGCTTCTCCATTTCCTGCATTCCTTCCTCAGTGAACTTGCCCTGACTTGGGAAATGATTATAACTCCAATACCATTTACTCTTTCATTTTCTAAAGTTGGAGCTTAAAACAAGATGTTGAACCACTTCAAAAGTGTGCAACAAGACATTTTAATGAAATTCAAGTTATAGAAGATGTTGTAAGGTGTTTTAACTCCAGGGTTACAAGAAAACATTTTCTTCCCTTTGATGGGTGGATGTGGGCGTCTACACATAAGACATTTTATTTTCACAATTAAAAAAAATGTCAAAAAGGAAAGAAATACTTCGGTTGTTTGTTTTCTATTAATTTCCTCCAAGCAAGTAAACTTCAATTTTCAGTGTTCCACTGCCTTTAAAGAGGATAAATATATTTCATTTCATGTCTGTTCCATAATTTTGCAAAGGCTCGTTATCACCCAGTGAGTAGTATTAGTGTTTTGTTCTAGACAGGCATTCATCAATGATGTGAATAATTTGAGAAGGAAAGAATGATGACTAAGGATTTTCTTCAACTTTTTTCTCTCAGAATTTTCACTTTTTTAATTAAATTAAAGAGAGAAATGAAAGTACTTTTAAATCAAAAAGTAAATGAAGAACCCCATGGCAATGCACTAGAAACATGTGTTTTTCTTAATTAAAAAGACAAATGCCAGGCAATATGAAAATGTAAGGGCCTCAAGTGTGAAGTCACACATCTGTGATAACACTTTGGATAACTACTTAATTAAATTAATATTTTGTTTTATTTTATTTGTATTAACCCTTATCCAGATTTCTGGGGTGGGGCAATTCAAAGTATGCTCGCCTTAAGACCATAGTTAAGTTTACATTTATTTTGATGCTCAAGAGTAAAGCCTTTAAAGGTCAAAGTTCTTTTTACTTCAACACTTTCATATAATTAAAAATTAACACTCTGCTTCTTCTCCTTTTGAAAAAGTCATTGAAGTGTTTATTATAATCTGAGTTTGAAAAAACTGTTCTCTTTCAAAATTTCAAGTAGCACTTAAAGCTTAAGAGACACGTTTAGTCATTGAAGAGATAACTATTGGGATTCTGTTTGGGTTAAAACAAGAATCAAGAAAATTAACTGAAAAGGAAAAATCCATAAAAGATTTTATTACAGAAGATTTCAGAGAAAATAAATATGTAAAAAATTTCATTAGCTGTGGTCAGTATGTCTGGCAAATGTCATCTATATTTGGATCTTATACTTTTTCACTGAGGAAAAGTAAATTTTCTGTGCATTCACTGTACTTCAGAAGTCAGGATCTCTTTCCTGACTTCTACTTTCACACCAAAAAGATGCAAGTACCAAATGTCTGCTTTTGCCTTACAGGTGTTTATGAGGTATGACAAGTTATTCTTGATTTAAAGGCAAAACATGAAAGATTTTTGCGTGGGAGAGAGGGGAACCTCACACATTGTCACCTACTTGGTTGGTGATGGCATCTCACTGATTTACTGGCCATGTTTATCATAATCTTTCATTCCAAAGGTTTTGTTGTTACCCAAAAATTTTGCTACATGATTCTCTCATCTTCTCCAACCCTTCAGAATTTTTTTCCATTGATTCGTGGTTACTTTTCTGGTTTCTCACCCACTCTTGCCCTTTTCCTGGTATGAATGTATTCATATATATGCTTATCTCTTTAGTGTTAAAAGTCTCCTATCTTGTTTTGGCATGTGGTGCTTATGTGTCCCTAATTAAAAAATGCTCACCTCATCTTCAACCAAGTAATCTGTATGTATATATATATATATATATATATATAAAACATCGCTATCTCAAAAAGAGATCTTTATCCCTATGTTCACTGCAGCATTACTCATAATAGCCAAGTCATGGAAACAACCTCGGTGCCCATCCATGGATGAATGCATACAGAAAATGTGGTATATATGTACAATGGGATGTTATTAAGCCATAAGAAAGAAGGAAATTCTGCCATTGGTGACAACATGGATACACCCAGAGGGCATTATGCTGAGTAAAATAAGTCAGAGAAAGACAAACACTGTATTATAGGACTTATATGTAGAATCTTAAAAAAATCAGCTAAACTCATAGAAACAATAGAATGGTGGTTTCCAGGGGCGGGGCTATGGGGAAAATAGGAAGGTACTGATCAAAGGGTACAAACTTCCAGTTATAAGATGTATAAGTCCTGGGGATCTAATGTACAGCATGGTGACTATAGTTAACTATACAGTATTACATAATTGGGAGCTGTAAGACAGTAAATATTAAATGTTCTCACTACACACATACAGCATCAATTATATGAGGTGATGGGTGTGTTAACTAATGTTATGGTGTTAACCATTTCACAATATACATGTGTCTCAAATCATCACATTGTATACCTTAAATTGACACAATGCTATATGTTAATTATATCTCAATAAAATGTTATATATTAATTATACCTCAATTAAGGTTTTTTTTAAGTCATACCTCATGTATTCGTAGCACATGTGATACAAAGGATCTTATATTCTTTGAGACCTTTTAAATATATGATGAGGAGTGACGTTGAGCATCTTTTCATGTGCCTGTTGGCCATCTGGATGTCTTCTTTAGAGAAGTGTCTATTCATGTTTTCTGCCCATTTCTTCACTGGATTATTTGTTTTTCGGGTGTGGAGTTTGGTGAGCTCTTTATAGATTTTGGATACTAGCCCTTTGTCTGATTTGTCATTAGCAAATATCTTTTCCCATTCTGTTGGTTTCCTTTTAGTTTTGTTGATTGTTTCCTCTGCAGTGCAGAAGCTTTTTATCTTCATGAGGTCACTCCTCATCAGGGAAATACAAATCAAAACCACACTCAGATACCACCTCATGCCGGTCAGAGTGGCTAAAATGAACAAATCAGGAGACTATAGATGCTGGAGAGGATGTGGAGAAATGGGAACCCTCTTGCACTGTTGGGGGGAATGCAAACTGGTGCAGCTGCTCTGGAAAACAGTGTGGAGGTTCCTCAAAAAATTAAAAATAGACCTACCCTATGACCCAGCAGTAGCACTGCTAAGAATTTACCCAAGGGATACTGGGTAAAGCATACTGGGTTATGCTAAGTGAAATAAGTCATACAGAGAAAGACAGATACCATATGTTTTCACTCTTATGTGGATCCTGAGACACTTAACAGAAGACCATGGGGGAGGGGAAGGAAAAAAAAAGAGAGGGAGGGAGCCAAACCGTAAGAGACTCTTAAAAACTGAGAATAAACTGAGGGTTGATGGGGGGTGGGAGGGAGGGGAGGGTGGGTGATGGGCACTGAGGAGGGTACCTGTTGGGAGGAGCACTGGGTGTTGTATGGAAGCCAATTTGACAATAAATTTCATATTAAAAAACATATATATGATGAAATGTTTTATATTTAAAATTTTTTAAAATGTTTATTTTTTTTGAGACAGAGAGAGCATGAACAGGGGAGGGTCATAGAGAGAGGGAGACACAGAATCTGAAGCAAGCTCCAGGCTCTGAGCTGTCAGCACAGAGCCCGATGTGGGGCTCAAACTCACAGACCGTGAGATCATGACCTGAGCCGAAGTCAGAAGCTCAACTGACTGAACCACCCAGGTGCCCCAAAATGTTTTATATTTAAAACACAGGAGGGGTGCCCGGGTGGCTCAGTCAGATAAGTGTCTGACTTTTGATTTCAGCTTAGGTCTTGATCTCATGGTTCGTGGGATCAAGTCCCACACTGGGCTCTGTGTTGGGTGTAGGGCCTGGTTAGGATTCTCTCTCTCTCTCTCTCTCTCTCTCTCTCTCTCTCTCTCTCCTTTTACCTGCTGTCTCTGTCTCTCTCTCAAAAATAAATAAATAAACTAAAAACAAAAACACAGGAGAGATTACATAGTTTTTTGAAATTCCTTTAGAATTATTTGAGGAAAGCAGTTTAAAGACCACAAGACTCTCTCAACCATAATTACACAGTACAGTCACTTGAATTGCTTAAAAAAAAATACAGATATTCAGGTACCAGTGGGTAATCTCTAAAGGTAGGATATGGGTCTGAAAAGAAAATTTTCTAGAAGCTTCTCCAGGTGATGCCTCCTTGAAGGCAGGGTTGAAAGCCATTGCATTGTGACCTACTAGTGAGGATGATCTTACAATCATTTCAAAGTCAACAATCCTAATATTTCTCCCTGTAGTAAAATGCTGTGGCTAAAGAAATTGGTATAATTGTTTTCTTGGTAACTTCTCACTAATACTGAAACCAGACTATAAAACATGAGAACAAAAAAAAAAAATCTAAGTATTTAAGCTTCCTGGAGTTTTCTTCCTAGTTAATGGCATCCTAGAGTATAACCATATAGTCATATATGAAGACAATATTAAGTAAAGGTTGACCATTCTTACAGCATTTATATTACAACAACCTTCTCATTATGTGGGGAAGAAAGGAAGCTGTATACATTCTCAAGGGACATACTCCACAGCTTTACTAGGGTGAATTCTCAGACCCATTGTGGGGAGTGACACAGTACTAGCTCTTTATTTCACAATGCTCCTTCCACTTAATTTAATAGGCACTTGTTGAGTACTGACCATGGCCTTGTTCTGAGCTTTGGCTGGCAATATAAAGCTTAATTCTTCCAGTGAAAAATATTTATTGAGCATCTACTCTGGGCCTGGTACTGTTGTAGGAGGTTATGATACAGCTGAGAATGAAACAGACAATAATTCCTGCCCTCATTGATCCAGAGAAGGTGATCCCTAGCTTGAAGTATCTTCAAACCAAATGTTAAGAAAGATAGACTACCCGTGAAAATAAAGTATGTCATGTTTCATATTGCTAGTAGAATTTCTGGAATTGACTGCTAAGTCACAAAAATCTTGCTCCACTCCTCCCAATTGTTTCTTAAATAAATAAATGAAAGCTAATATTCCCTGGCATTAGCTTCAAGGGGACTCATATTCCAAGGAGACATTTTTCCCAATGTCCTGTTGCAATATATTTCACACATGTGTAATAAGTGACTGTACTGAAGTGGGCACATTTTCCACACCAAAAATTTACTGCCTTGACCTGAGTAAGAATCATCTCTGGAAATTACACACCTGAAACTAATATTCCACCATATGTTAACTTAGTGGAATTTAAAGAAAAACTTGAAAAAAAAAAGCATATAGAAAGAAAAAAATAGCTCCAAAAATCAGCTCTGGAAAATTAATCTAAAACCTACAGAGAAATAATTGGATAAGAGAGGCAACTTAAGTGAAGCAAATTATACACATATCCTAAAATTTAATATTTAAAATAGTAAATGTAATGCTGCTTTATTTATGATAGCTTTACCATCTTAAATGTGAGGGATTTTAAGCACTTGAGATCAATTTGTTACCTTGTTTTCAAAAGTCCCAGGTTATATTTAACTACTTGATATTTCTTATTTTGTCATCTTGATTTTGACTAATTGCATAACTTTTTCCATGACAAGTGTTCCTCTTCCTCTTTTAACCAACATTAACTCATATCCTGGTATGTATAAAAAGCCTTAGAACAAAGCTGCATTCAAATCTGTACACTGTCTTTATTAAAATAAAGTATAGAATGAATGGAAAATATCACATCGATTAAGTTTATTTTCCTCCTTAATTTTAAATTTATTTTCTTTTTTTTTAAGCAAATACAATTTAGATCTGAGCAATGAAAAATAAAAATGGAAACTGAAGTTAATCTGGACCATTGGTTTCAAAAATATTTTTTTTAACATCACTGTGTTCCCAAATTGATGGAACAATATCTACGGCGTTGTATAAAAGGTTAGATATAGATGGAGAGAACAAAGTTATAGATAGAGGTAGAAAGAAACTGAGAGAACCAGTTAAAAAAAATTTTTTTACATTTATTTATTTATTTTTAAGAGACAGAGAGAGACAGAGCACAAGTGGGGGAGGGGCAAAGAGAGAATGAGCCACAGAATCCAAAGCAGGCTCCAGGCTCTGAGCTGTCAGAACAGGGCCCGATGCGGAGCCCGAACCACAAACTGTGAGATCATGAGTTGAGCCGAAGTCAGACACTTAACCGACTGAGCCACCCAGGCACCCCCAGAGAGAACCAGTTAAAATTTCTAAATGATTCCTTAGAGATTAATTCATAAAACAATACGAGTCTACATCCCAGATCACTGTAAAATTATAATTACACTGTTTTTAAAAATTTTTCCGTTTTTTTTTAACCTATCAGGCATAGGTAGACGCAGCCATAAGCCTTCTTGTATGTGAAAAGATTTCCCCTTTTTGTACTTGCTTCCTATGAGCTTGACTGTTTCTTACCCATGTCACTGTGACTCCTTAATATAAATACCACCCCCACCTGGCTCACTAATTTGCTATTATACACAAATATTGGCAACTTAATCATGTACAGGAAGTGGTAAATAAATATTCTGCAATTAGTTTCCAAGTTGATTTGACATAATTCAGGAGATACTTTATGAGCATTGTTCACAGATTCTATTTAAAGCACTGACAAGCATGAATATATTTAAGGCAGTTTTGAATATGAAGATGCCACTTCATTTTAATGACTTTCACTTGAATTAAACATTAAAATAGTTGTTTCAGAAAAGTATAATATATAGAAATTTTTTTTCAAAAAAAGACATTGAATGATTTGATATGCATTTAGCTATTTGAGCTTTATTCATACACCCATTTCTACTGCTTGCTAGGTGAAGCTATCCGTCTATATCTAATATATGAATATATATTATTATATTAGATCAGGAGTCAACAAATTATGGTCTGTGGGAAAATTCTAGCTCCTTCCTTATTCTTGTAAATAAAGTTTTATTGGAACACAGCCATGCTCATTTGATGATGTATTATTGTCTGTGGGTGGTTTCATGCTACAACAGCAGAGATGAGTAGTTGTGACAGAGACCATCTGGCTGCAAAGCCTAAAATATTTACTCTGGCCTTTTGCAGAAAAAGTTTGCCCACCACTCTATCACACAGTTGTAAATGTATGTGTGTGCATTTGTGTCTTTCCCCTCCTGGTATCTTTTAAAAATCTGTCGTATCCTGTCAGCACACTGCAGCCATCTCAGCATTTATTGGATTGTAAATTGCTGAAAAACTTTACTCCAACATTACCTAAATGTTCCTAATTGATAACATATCTTCCCATTATGCTAAAATAGACTTAGATTTGTCAACTTAAGCCCTCATTAGAAAGCAAAAATATGAGAAATTTTCCTTTCTACCTTGACACTTTCTAACCAGTTTGCATTTCCCAAGTCATTAAGTTTATGATAGTAAAGTTGCTGATATTGTCAAGAAAGGAGAATTAGAAAAGCTAAAAAGAATACCAGCTGTCAAGAGAATTCCCTTAATGTAGCTTTCTTCCCCTGACTATTTTCTCCTTTCATTTTTTGTTACTTCTTTCCCCATCTTTTTTTTTCTTTTTTACTTGAGTCAATTAAATATGTTCTTATTTTCAATAGTCAGAACACTGGTACATAACTGAAGCATTTTATAAAATAAGATTATTTTATTCCTCCTTATATTCTCTGTGTGTATGGGTATGCATAAGTTACTCATTTAAATCACACTTTCTTTATTGGTCAATATGGCAAAACCGTTTCTTCACTGTTAAGGGGAGATTCCTGGAAGAAACGGGTTACATTACTGGTAGCACTCCACCCATGGAGCCCGATTGAGATTGAGCAAGATGTGTCTCACTATCTAGATTTGCTGTTTAGAAGAGCTGTGGGAGTTAGCAGAAAGAATACCTGGTGCTCATGCTTAAAAGAATCAGATTTCAATCACCCCTTGTAGTCACACCTCTACAACAACATACCCATACCTCATAGTGAAAATGCCAAGTTACTATTATACTTATTTTTATACCTATTTTTCTCTCTCCTTCTCTCTTACCCTCTCACTCGCATACAGACACACTCTCACACTCATTCTTATACATTTCTGCCACCCTGGTAGCATTAAACTGTCAATACTCTACGCTTTGAGCCAGAGAAAAGGTTAAAAGGATCATTCATAGGAATCCAAGTTCAAATCACTGCTGTTTCCCAACCCTGCAACCAAAAAGCCAGTAATCTTAGGCGAGAAACTTAACTGTTTCTGCTTTGGTTTCCTTATCTACAAAACACGAAGAATAGCACCTCTCACCAAATTGTTGTACATATTAAATAAGATAATACCTATTGTTAGGGAATGAATGTTTGTCCCCCCTCCCCTGCCCCGCCATTCATAAGTTGCAGCCCTAACCCCCAATATGATGGTACTTGGAGGTAGGGCCTCTGAGGGATAATTAGGTGCAGATGAGATTATGAGGACTAGGCCCTTGTGATGGGATTTGTGACCTTGTAAGAAAATAAAGAGACACCAAAGCTCCCTCTCTCTCTGTGATATGAAGACACAGTGAGAAAGTGGCCATCTGTAAGCTAGGAAGCTTACAGATCCTCTCTAGGAACTAACCCTGCCACCATCTTGGTCTTGGACTTCCCAGCCTCCCAGAACTGTGAGAAACAAATGTCTATGGTTTAAGCCACCCAGTCAATGGAATTTTAAAATGTATATTTTTATTATTTTTATGGTGATACAATTACATATGACATTATGTGTTTAAGGTTCACAGTGTGCTGATTTGATACATTTATTTTTGAGACAGAAGGAGACAGAGCATGAGCGGGGGAGGGGCAGAGAGAAAGGAAGACACAGAATCCAAAGCAGGCTCCAGGCTCTGAGCTGTCAGCACAGAGAGTGACGGGGGGCTTGAACTCACAGAGTGTGAGATCATGTCCTGAGCTGAAGTCAGACGCTCAACCGAGTGAGCAACCCAGGTGCCACGATACATTTATATATTGCAATATGATCATCACTTTTGCTTCTAATACTTCCATCATGTCACACAATTATTATTTCTTTCTGATGGTGAGAACATTTAAGATCTTGTCTCTTAGCAAGATCTAAATAAGATCTACTATATAATACAGTATATCACTGACTATAATCACTAGGCTATGCATTCCATCTCCAGGACTAACTCATCTTATAGTTGCAAATTTGTACATTTTCACATTTCCCCAATTCCCCCACTCCCCAGCCCCCAGTAATGGCCACTGTAGTCTGCTTCTACAATTTGGGCTTTTTTAGATTCCACATATATGTGATACTCAATAATATTTGTCTTTCTTTGGTTTATCTCACTGAGCCTAAGGCCCTGAAGGCCCATCCATGTTGTCACAAATGGCAGGATTTTCTTCTTTCTCATGGATGAATAATATTCCATTGTGTGTGTGTGTGTGTGTGTGTGTGTGTGTGTATACACGCATACACACACACATCATATCACTTTGTTAGAATGGTTATTATGAGGAGGATAAGAGATAAGAAGTGTTGGTGAGAATGTGGAATAAAAAGAACCTTTGGGCATTGTGGGTGAGAATGTAAATTGGTTACTCACTATGAAAAACAGTATGGAAGTTCTTCAAAACAATTAAGAATAAAACAACCATATTATCCACCAGTCCCACTTCTGGGTATATGAGATGAAAACAGGATATCAAAAAGCTATCTTTCCTATGGTGTTTAATGCAGCATTATTCACAAGACTCAAGATATGGAAACAACCTAAGTGTCTTTCAATGGATAAAGAAGATGTGGTATACACATGCCATGGTATTTTGTTCTAGCAGCCTGAGCTAAGACACCTGCAAATAACAAGTTCTAGACTCAACATACAGTACTGCTTGGCAAATGTTAGGTATTACTAATTACTTTTGAGAAGTGAAATATTTAAAAACATGTTTAAGTTTTTGCATTTCTTAACCATCCAGTGCATGGTTTATATATATGTTTAGTTGCCTTCCATAAGGAAGCAAACTAAGATTCAGATTTTGAATCTGATTCTTCACGTTTTGACTGTTCTAATCAATGGATTTGTATTGGCTGGGGATAAAGCTGAGTCTTTGCTATATTCGACCACTGTAATATGGACATAGAATTTATAAGTATTACTTTTTCCTAGAAATGAAGTCTAAAACAATTTAGTATTTGAGAATAATTTTGCCTTAAAATTATTTATAGATTTGGGCAGGGAGAATGAGGGCACATTTAAATAACATTGAATTTCATAGCATTAACAGTCTAATAGTTCAGGCTTTCTCACTTTTCACCAACTGTAATTTCACCCTGTCACAATCTATTTCAAAGGAATCTTTCTGAATTAAATATATAGGCAAAATCTCAGCGGTTCCCCATAACCAATAGGGTAAACTTTCAACCTCCGCTTTGACCCGATGTTATTCCAACGCTCCTCTCAGTCTCCAGAATTAACTTTTACGAATCTTGACTCCAACTGAACTGGACTATTACTGAACTTCAAATGCATTAGTTACACCTCAGCAACCTTGCTTATGCATTTTCCCCTGCCTAGACCACTTTGCTCTCCTTTCCATATATAAATTCAGTGTTCGTGGAAGTCCTACCAATGAAATGGAGTCTTCCCTGACGATTCAAGTATATGCTGGGTATTCCATTTCATTAATGCATGCACTTCTTATTTTTGCCAACAATCTTTGCCCTTAGTATTAACTCATTTATTCTTCAAATGGGTGGTGGGTGACTCCTATATGTCAGGGACCTAATCTCTCATAGTGACATACAATATATGCTATGTTTTCTATTATCAAGGAGTTGACAGATGAGTAATTCAACAATTGTATTGCAGAGAGATAGTTCTTATAAAAGAATTGTGCTATTGGAGCTCAAAGGAAGAGTTTGTTTTAGTTAAATTAATCTCAGTTTGGAGATTTTTAAATGTTTATTTATTTTGAGAAAGAGAGAGAAAGAGACAGACACAGAGAGAAAGAGAGAGAGAGACAAAGCATGACACAGCATGAGCAGAGGAGGAGCAGAGAGAGAGAGAGAGAATCCCAAATAGGCTGCATGCTGTCAGCACAGAGCCTGACATGGGGCTCAATCTCAAGAACTGTGAGATCATGACCGGAGCTGAAATCAAGAGTTAGATGTTTAACTGGTGGGGTGAGCCACCCAGGCGCCCCCTAAGTTTGGATTTTTTAAGTGAAACGATGTCATGAAAGAACTTGCTAATAATTGCTATCATAAACTCCATGAGATGATACACCTACCTTTCACTGAATCCTACGGTACAGTGAAACAGAAAATGCTACAGCAAAGCTCTGTGACTTACAACCCTTTTTCACTCATTAATATCAATACTTCAGATACCAAATTATTCTGGGTAATTACAAGGGATCTTATTGTGAAAACTGCTTCTTGGACAATTACAATACATATAGAAACTATACTTTGTGGATAAACACTGAAAATCATGTCCCTGATTTGAGGAAGTAAATTATGTTGCTTCCTTTTGGAAGGCAATTAAACATTTAAAAAAATTTTTTTAATACGAGGCTCACATAATTGCCTCAATATGAAACAGTGAAAGGCAGCTTTACAATGAAAACTAACCAACCGGAGATTTTGTTTTTATACGCGAGATGAAGCATCTCTCTTTGGAGGAGTAACAGGGTTTCCACATGCACTTGATACTCAAACCACATGTACATAAATGGGGACTCTAACCAGGCATTTCAGTTTGATATACTAACAAAAAATGTGTAAGTGCAAGTGGATCATGGTTTTCAAGATAAACAAGTTTTATAAATGTTTAGTTGACTTGTATAACTTACACTGAAAGTTCACAGCAAGAACATTTAAAAGGTAAGTATTCATTCCAATTGAGATTATGTAGATTCTGTTTTAAAACTACACACAGTTCAGGGGCGCCCATGTGGCTCAGTGGGTTAAGTGTCCCACTCTTGCTTTTGGCTCAGATCATGATCTCACAGTTCATGATTTCAAGCCCTGCATCGGACTCCACACTGGTGGTGGAGAGCCTACTTGGTATGCTCTCTCTCCCTCTCTTTCTCTGCCCTTCCCTTGTTCGCTCTGTCTCTCTCCCAAAATAAATAAACTTAAAAAAATAAAACTATATATAGTTTAAAACTCAGTGGTGTGCTGATGAATGTTTAACAACAGTTTTGCCTAGGGAGGGATGTGATGTGGAGCATTGGTCAAGCTCTTGTGAGTTGGTATAAACTGGCTCACTCCATCATATCGCTGGTTTAAATGTTCTGAGAGCATTCCAAATGAAACTTGGTATGGTCTTTTGTGAAAACGGCAATAGTAAGAAAGTATAAGCAGTTTCTCCCAGAGCATACTACATGTATAACCACTTGTATGTTGTGAGATGATGATTAATATGTCCACTGCTATGGGCCCTCGGGTGCATTGTTAAGTCTAAACAAGCATTCTAAGTACAGTCTTGCAGAAAGGAAACCTGAGATCGAGAGATCCATTGTTCCTTAGTCACCAGACTATATATGGTTTACTCAAGTCTTGGGAATTATTAGAACTAAAACTGGTTCTTAGTTTTAGATGATTCATAACACAGCACTTATCAGTCCTTTTTACCTCTTCTTTTTTTTTTAAGTTTTTAAGTAGAATAATCTTACTGTCTGATACATCCTAATTTAGGAGTCAGAATATGTAACATGACTCATTAGAAACAGAGTATTAAACATGCTTGTCAAAAGTTCTTGTTTGCTTGTGTTTTTAATCACAGATGTAATAAAACGAAGTACACACATAAAATGAAGCCACACTTAGGGACACTTTTAACAGCTCACAATTCTTCAACATTTAAACCACACTGCTTTTTGTTTGGTTTTCAAACTATGCCTTTGTTCTGAAGGGTCAAAATTTCTATGTGAGTTTTGTAATTAAAACGTTATATAAGGCAATAGATCTTGAGAACCATCTGATACTATATTATAAATTTCAGACAGTTTTACTGCTTTCAACTATTATCTCAAACTAAAAGTAGCACTTAAGTGGTAGTTATTCCTAGTTCAACCTTCTCTCAGTTGAAACAATTTTCTATAGTTTTAGTACAATGAAAGTATTAAAAGATAGCAAAGTAGTTTCAAAATTGATTTTGGAATTAATAAATGACACTGGAAGAACAGCAACTTCATTAGAGGAATTATATCATAGTAAGTGACTGTTTTCATTTTTAAATCAAAGGATCAATGTCCTACTTAACACAGAAATCCAAGCCTTAGGACACATGCTTTTCAAGGCCCACATGTCTGAACTAGCACAGAGAGTAAAGTAACTCACTCAAGCGAACTTAAATAGCTATATTAAACACGTGAAACCACTGCAATAACTTTATCGAGACTATAATGTAAATGCAGCCATAAAGTAGACTGGGTAGAGGTCAATTATAGTCTACTTCATTGCAGGCCTTCTTTGATAACAGCTATCTCTACAAAATGCCAAAACATTTGCACATGCAATTCCATTTCTAAAAACAAACACGTTTATGTATAATGTATAAAACGTCTAACTCAGAAGCAGCAAAGGTCTGACCCTGTTTGTGAAAAGGGAGTTAATGGCTAAGCCAGCAAGGTTCCAAAAGAGATAATGGTATCCTACTGGTAAGTAAAACTTAATGCAGCTCCAGAAAGTTAGCAATTGATTTTCTGCTCACTAGTGGGATCCCTTCTCTTCACAAGAGCGAATCTAAGACAGTGGAGACTAGAGTATTCACTTTGTAAAAGTCTATTATGCTTTTCAGAACCAAGGTGTACCTTTCAGGGCACAAAAGGAAGTAGAACACCGTGTTGACCTCATAATGAACTCTGTTTCATGGATGTGTCAAATTCTAACTTTTCTATCTAAAGAATATTCCAGAAAACAGAGGTACACATGACTATGTATAAGTAGATTGTCTATTTGTGTACAGTGACACATTAGGTACTGGGAATTTACTGTTTCTATTTACCCACTATAAAAGCACAGTGTGGGCAGTACCAGGGCAAATTTCAAGCAAAACCAATAGATGTGCTTCGGCTTCAACCCATGAGGGCAACTATAAAAGCAAGCTAGAATTAATTATCTTTTTTTGCCAGTACCCACTCCAATTAGTGTTAATTGTGACGGTGTTTTTGTCTTTTTTGTTTTTTTTTTCCTATGGGGGTTCTTTCACACCAGGAAGTGTAACACATCTTTAATTTGCTTGTGCTACAGAAGGACATCAGGAAACATGATTTCCAGTCATTGCTATCTAGTCTTAATTAGATTATAACCAAAGAATTGGCTGTAGATAGATTGTGCATTTTTTACTTATATACTTTCCTCAAACAATTTCATGACTCTGTTGTTGAGATCATTAAGAAAACTGACTGCATGAATACAAATGAAGTATGGCACCCTCTGACTTCACTATCTTAACCATATTCTGCAGCTACCTATTCACAAGCCTAACTAGGGAAATGTTTGCTAACATCCCCTTTTGTCCTTATTCTGCAGCTACCTATTCACAAGCCTAACTAGGGAAATGTTTGCTAACATCCCCTTTTGTCCTTAAATGTTAAGATCTACACGATCCCACCCCATTTTCCTAGATGAATATGATCGATTAAAAAAAGACCATAAATTCTTCAAACTCTGCAATGTATCCCTTTGCAATCTGATGCCACAAGTTCTAACAGGAGGTAAAATCTACTTCTTCATGCCTTGTATTTGGGCTCGGCCATATAACTTGTTTTGGTCAAGGAGACATTAGCAAAAATGACACAAGGACAGACATGAAAAGCGCCTCTGTATTGGAGATTGCACCCTCTTGCTGCTTCTGGAACCCCATCTGTCTACATATGAATTATCCTGGGCTAGCCCTCTTGAAGATGAAGAAGCACATAAGGAGAAAAGCTCAGTCACACCAGCTGAGGTCCCAGACATACCAATAGGCCCAGGTGACCTCACACAAAGCAGAATCAGACCATCCTAGCTGGGCCCAGCCCAAATTGACGACCCCACAGAACTGTGAACAAATGATTATTGTATTTGGGGGATTGGTTGTTGCATAGCAAAGACTAAATGTACAGTTATTTTGGCTTAGTAAGGATTAAGGACTTGACATAAGGGAGTAGAAAGCACCTATACACAACTCAACATATGTGGCCTCACCCTACCATCCCCAAATAAGTTGGATTCAGCCAAGTCCTCTTTTGGACTTAAACAGAATCACAAAGGGGAGTGTTCAGGCTATGGTGAATAATAGAGCTTAAAGATGATCTACTTTGACTATGGTGGCCATTATGAGGCCATTTGTAAGGAGATAAAAAGGTCTGAACAAGAGAGAACATGAAATATATACAGAGAAATGAAAAACAATCCTATCGAGTATGGAATAAGATGACTTGTGACCATTGAAACTGAAAGACAGACACAGAGATGGATAGACATAGAAAGACCCTCATTTCCTAACAAATTTGTAGGCCTTAGTGCAAGTTTGAATGAAACACACTACATTTTGGTCCCTGTGCATGGATTTCTGTGACATTCTCCTAAGAGTTTTTCCTCTTTAGGTTGCACAAAACAAAGCCTTACAGATGACTGATCACATAAAGGTAGAGGCTGTTCTTTGCAATACAAAGAGTGAACTTAGATAAATATTAATTACATAAATAAAATATTACATGTAAACAATTTTTGGAAATGGGAATAGAATGAAAAAAATATATTAGGGTCTTCTATTATTTCACTTACCAATATTAAGATCAATCACTGTGTCTAAGTGCTATATCTCTTTGTTTTAAATTAAGGAGAAATAAAACTTTGGATAAATATGGTGAATACACTGTTAAACATTACCCTTTACAAAACAGGACTAATCTGTAGATCAGTTAATGGTATTGAATAAATGTCAATTTCCTGATTTTGATAACTGCACTAAGATTATATAACTTGTTAAGATTTGGGGAAGTTGGAAAAAAGGTACACAGGAACTTTATATGGTGTTTTCAGAACTTTTTCTAAGATGAAGACTGTTTCAAAAGAAAGATGTTAAAAATATATAAAATTCTGGACTAAGAACATCCGTTTTTCTTTTTTTCTCAATGAAATCCCACCAAAATGACTGGTGGAGGAAAGAGTCCATTCTTATACTAAAACAAAATGGTGGATGTAATCAGCTAACTGGAAGATGTGCAGATTTTGTGGGTAAAAGTAAGCAGGTGGGATCATTCACGTGAGGAACCACAGGAGAGAAAATTTCCACCCCAAACAGTAACAAGAGAGTTCTGCTTTTCAAGAAGAGAACTATTCTTCCCAACCTAACTCTGGAGACCTCCCAAAATTAGCACCAATGAGTTCTGAGACACAGGTCATGAAGCAATAATCTTGCCAATTCATTACTGAGGACTTCCCAAGCATTTCCACATCCCAGCATATACAGATGATTATATCCATGTGGAATGGTAAAATGACACAAGGAGAAGTGCGCTTCAGGCAGATTTATCTGATCAAAGTTTGTATAATATATTCAGAGTGGAATTATCAGCAGACAAGAAGAGCATTTTACACGGTATAATAGTAATGCAGGCCAAGACTGCAGACAGATTTCATACTGTGCCAATGATACTGTACTGATTTTGACTTTCTGAGACACTACTGAATTTTGAAGTCATGTCTAGGAACATCAGGAGAGAATGTCAAGGTCAAATGAAATGTCTGCCAAGGACCATATGTCATGTGCTTACCTTTTTTGGCCTATGCATTAGGCATAAGTATTTGAATCAGCAGGTAGAATCCGTGGAACTATGAATCAGGTTAGAATTAAGGCCACTAAGATAATTAATGATAAAATGTTAACACACCGGAAAACAGTCACAGATGCCAATTTCTCCTTACCCATTTGGTCAGATACCAAATGAAAACTGGAGTTAAGAGACAGGCAAGAATCAAAGATGATAGAAATTTGTGACATAGGTGGCAGAATAAACTAATGGCAAGCCAAGACATGATGAATTGATTTTTTTTGTGGTTTAATATGAAGGAAGGGGACAGCAGACAGAGGATGAGAAACAAAAGAGGACAGATATTGAGGCAACATGGAGATGTCCCCATGCACACTTGCAGTAAATAGCTAGGCATATGAGGTCTGTTCTTTGGAAGAGAGGGCACTGGAAGAAACAGAGGGTCACTGATTGTTAAAGTTATAAAAGTAGATAATCATCGAAGGGAAAAGGAGAGGAGGTAAAACAACAATGAAGGAAGTTGAGAGAGGGGAGCTATAACACAGATATCACTAGATAAGAACATAACTGCAATAACTGCAGACGCATCCAAAGCTGAATTTCTTACATTTTGCTTATTGTTATGTTACAAAGAATCAGAAAATGTTATGCAAGAGAAAATCAGAACAAATATAACAACCTTAAAGTTTATTTAAACTTTTTAATGCTTATTTTATTTTTAAGAGAGAGAGAGAGAGAGAGAGAGAGAGAGAGAGAGAGAGAGAGAGAGAAGGACAGACAGGGTGTGAGTAGGGGAGGGGCAGAGAGAGAGGAAGACACAGAATGTGAAGCAGGCTCCAGGTTCCGAGCTGTCAACACAGAGCCCGATGTGGGGCTCAAACCCACGAACCGTGAGATCACAACCTGAGCTGAAGTTCGACACTTAATTGGCTGAGCCACCCAGGTAACCCTAAAGTTTATTTAATACCAATATTTCAATGATGTCCTTTCCTTGCAACTTATATAATTCAGATAACAATAAATGGGTTCTAAAATGTTTCCTTCATTCCTTCATTTGCCAGTGAAATTTGTTCCTTTATATTGACATATGTTGGAAAGGCTCTAATTGAATTCTAATTCAACTGCATTTATTTTGTTCTGATAATTGTGTTTAAAATGTCACTCACATGAATGCCTGCAAACACAAATACTTTTTAAATATGACTCTAATTTTGCTTGATCTTGACCTAAGAAAATTGATAATGAGGTCATCCCTGTGTTCTGGGTTAAAGGTTTTAACTGAAACCAATCTGACAAGGACTGAATGCAAATCATCACTTGCTTGTTTTGTGTTCAATAGTCTGTTAATGTGTTGGTGGTCCCAGATCAATTCTTGGAGAACAAGTGTCCATTTCATTAAAACTCCTGCCTCAACTACAACCAATTAGTACCCCGAACAGACTCTGAGAAACCATTTCCTTTATTCTGCACTGGTAAGAAAAGTTCTGTCACTCTGTGAGTACATGAAATATCAGGTGCCACATGCCTGTTCTGGATTTAAATTAAGAATTCTGTCCCCAGAGTTTTCTTTGTTGTATTTTTAATGACTATTGTGTCTCTTCAAATAAAATTCAAATTGTGACCTGAAAAATCCTGGACGTGTATCATCCTATAGTATTCTGTGATGACCAACTGAAAGATACCAAATAGTCTCTATATTTCTAACTCATAGACACCTTAGAAGGTTTCCAAAAATAAATGGCAAGTACATATGTTTCATCTCACACACACACACACACACACACACACACACTCATATGCACACACACAAGTCAAACTGATAAAGATGAACTCTACTTAGGTTACTGTATCTAGCTTAGCTGTGCAAGCTTACAAAGGATTTTTCTCCCCAAAAATTATCCAAACCAAATGCCCACCTATAGTTCCAAACCAAAAGAATTAGAAAAAATAGTCTAGATTTGAAAATATATTGCCTTTGGGGCAAATGGGTGGCTCAGTTGGTTAAGTATCTGACTCTTGATCTCAGCTCAGGTCATGATCTCCCAGTTGTGGGATTGAGCCCTGTGTTGGGCTCTGTGCTGAGAGCATGGAGCCTGCTTGGGATTCTCTCTCTCTCTGGCTGTCTCTCTCTCTCTTTTTCTGTCCCTCTCTCATTCATGCTCTTGCTGTTTCTCTTTCACTCTCTCAAAATAAATAAATGCACTTAAAAATAAAAAATAAAAAATACATTGCCTTTGATGTAATATTAACTATATTCTGAAGTACTTTCTCATTAGTTGACTAAAGCTATTTCTTCAAATTCTCCAAAACACAATGTATAAGACTTCATTGTATGTCAAAGGGAAATATCCTTTATAGTTTATAAATCAAATAAAGATTCCCCACCTTCTCATGCAAAGTGTTAATTTTCATTTGCATCCCTGTGTAAGATAGTATTACAGATCCAGAAAGTACATCAGAAGTAAATTGGACCATTGCTTCTTAATTCTTCACTCCCTCACTGTAATAGAATTATTCATCCATGACTTTTGCCCTATAATTTTGAGGTGACTCCTACCAGAGTAGGGGGAGTACACATATCCTTTTCAAACATTTGCTTTACACACTGCTATGACTCCCTTTGGACAACAGAACATGGATGAAAGTGGTACTCTGCCTATTATCAGCTGAGCCTTGGAGAGTTATTCCCTATTTCTACCAACTCTCCTGGACCTTCCATCATTTGTCATGTAAAGAATATGCTCTGGAAAGCTATTGCTCCTTTCAGCATGGATCCAAAAATTAAAGTCTAAGGAAGAGACTTGAATTTAACCCAAAACATGGAATCCAGCAGAGCTCAGTACAGATCAGACAAGAACAGACACAATCAGTCAAAATACAGCCAAGCTATAGACCTGTGACTATGAAATAAATGATGGGTACAGCAAACTGTGCTTTTGGGTTGTTTGTTATGCAGCATTATCACTATAGCCTGCCTAGTCAAATCCCATGGCAGATGACAACAGATGACAGAAATGAGGGTACAAGTAAAGCAGGTCTATGAAATCCAACAAACCTTTATTAAGCACCAACTATATAGGGTTCGATTCTTCAAGAACTAGAGATTCAAATCTACGGACTTGGTAGAATGCCATCAGTCAATGGTATGTAATGATCATTTATAGAATTAGCCACACAAAGCATCAGAAAACCTATTCTTTTTAAGTTACCACGGGACACATACCAAAATTGACTATGTCTTGCACCATGCAACCTCAACAAATTAAAAAAAAAAAATGAAATCATACAAAGTGTGCTCTCTGACCACCATGGAATCAAACTAAAAATGAGTTAACAGCAATAGGAAAATCTGCTAACATTTGGAAACTAAAAACTATACTACTAAATAATTTATCGGTCAAATAATGAGTCTTCATGAATATCAAAAATACAGTGAACCAGAGGGGAGGCAGGTGGGAGGGATGGGTTAAACAGGTGATGGGGATTAATGAGTGTACTTGTTGTGATGAGCACCTGATGTTGTGTCAAAGTGTTAAATCTCTATACTGTACACCTGAAACAAATATTACACTGTATGTTAACTAACTGGAATTTAAATAAAAACTTAAAAAAGTACATTGAACTAAGTAATAATGAAAACACAACTTGTAATCATTTATGGGATAAAACCAAACCAGTGCTAAGAGGAAATCTGAAAGCACTAAACGCATAGGTTGGAAAAAAGAAAAAAATCTCAAAACAATAATCTAAACTCCCACCTGAAGAATCTAGAAACATATCAAAATGAACCCGAAGCAAGCTGAATGAAGAAAACAATAAAACAAAGACAAAAATGAATGAAATTGAAACAGAAAAGCAATTGAGAAAATCAATGTTCTATGGAAAGCTCAATAAAACTGTCAAAGCTCTAGCAGCAGTGACAATGAAATGGAAGACACCAATTATTAATATCAAGAATGAAACAATCACAGTCACTACAAACCCTGCAAACATCAAAAGGATAATGAGAGAATACTATGAGGAATTCTACATATATTAATTTGGCAACTGAAATGGACCAATTCCCATACATGATAAGAACTTTTAGAAAAGTAAGAATAGAGAGATAGAGGGGAGCATCTTCGACTGGATCATGTGCATCTACAAAAACCTGCAGCCAGCATTACACTTAATGGTGAAAGACAGAATGGAGCGAATGCTTTCCTCTTAAAATGAAGAACAAGGCAATGACATCTGCTCTCACCACTCTGATTCAACACAGCGCATAGAGATGGGAAAGGAAGAGATAAACCTGTCCCTATCTACAAATAACATGATTGTACTCTGCTAATGGAAACTCGTGCATATTGGAACTGTGTCCTCATTTTGCATTATTTTGATATAAATCAGTCTCAGTAATAATGGTTAATAACTATGTATTGTTAAACATAACTGTGTAACTTAGTAACTGAATGTAGAATTTGTAAAACCTGAGATGTTACAATTTGGGGGTGGGGAGGCATCATGAGATTTATAAAAAGGCCCACAGATCAAGTAATGCTGGCACATATAGTGAAGAATAAAGAGAAAATAATTCTCATATTTGCTGTGATTGAAAAATTGTGCATTTTCAGACAAAATTTTTACATATTTATACATATCTTAAAATTTTACTGTGAAACCCTCTGCTTGCTACTAGGAGAAATTTCTGCCAAAATTACATAGTACAAATCACTCTCATGAAAGAGATCAAGAACAGAGAGCAAGAATCTTTAACAATTATACAACACACATGACACATTTTATTAAAATAGTGAAACCCAGAAATAATTTTAAATACCACAGTATCTTCCAATTGTAATATAATATCTAAGATCTCATTTGGGACCTTTACAGAGTAATCTGTGTATTTTCTTTGTTAACTCTCTTTAATTCACGATTTTGCCCTCAGTCACTCCAGGAAATTTTAATTTCACTTTCAAGCAGCTTAAGTCTTTATCCACCAGAACTAAAAAGTTTTAGCCATCCCTGGAAGATGGCTCTCCCTATGGACTTATCACAGAGAAGGGGAGGTTCCTGCTCCTCTCTGTCACCCTTCTGGGTGTCATCTCCCAGGCCAATGAGTAAGAAAAGGGGGGTATGCAAATTGTTGTAAGATGTTTGGATTCTTTTACATTTTTTTCTTCAGACGTTCTCACAACTTTTGTCAATTACCAGCTTGGCCATAACTGCTTCTTCCTAGGTACTTGAATAAAAATGCATGCAAGATCATTGTACCTAGTAAAATAAAAGCCTTTTCAAATGCCCTATAAGGAGAATTCCTGAGAAGATAGTAGTAAGAATCTCAGTTTTGTTATCAAAAGTAAGTCATTTTGAACAACACTTTTGAAAGGAGATTAAAATCATTATAATAAAACCCAAATCAAAGAGATTACTTTTGTTTATCTATAAGGAAAATCTAAAACCTAGACACTGTTAGTGTGATTTTCTTTCTCCCTCTTTCCCTCCATTGTTTTAATTAGTTTTATCATTTTATTCTCATGCCTCCAGGGAAGCAAAATGTTTCATGAAGACGTATTTATTTTAATGACTATCAGTCTAACAGAGTTAATGAAATTTCTAGAGGAGTTTAACTTACCCTGAAAGGATGGTTTATATACTGATATTATGTAAATATATTTTTCAATGAGAAGCTGCTTTTTTCCTCTCACTAATGGAATTTCAGGTCAAGAAAGGTTATAAATAAGGATGATTTATAGCGCTCCCTTTTCTGGGCACTACAGACAGGAGGCACTGAGAGCCAGAGTGGCCAGTCCATTAACATAGAAGTCTATTAGCACAATTCTCTTAAAGCTACTTTTGCAAATTTAATAAAGATAGATTTTCAGGGGTTGAAATAATTAGCTGTAAAAAGTGATTTAGGTTAAAGCCTAATACATATAATCTGATCCTCAATTTTACCATAAAGTTTTTTTTCTTTCATAAATATAATACAGAACAATCATCAACTCCTTGTAGCACACCAAGAGATACACAGCATGCATCAAGAATGGTTATAGAATTTTGATATCATGCATTTCATTCATTAAAGCACAGACGCATTTGTACCGTGAGCAATTTAAAAACAAATACACAAAATAATAATGTGATACCACTTTACACTCGCCGGAATGGCTAAAATTAAAAAAACAACAACAACAACTAGAAAACAACAAGTCAGTATACATGTTGTGAAACTGGAGCCCTCATACACCATAAACATATGATTTGTAGTGTTTGAACGTCAAGTGGTACAGTTGTTATGGAAAACGGTTTTGTATTTCCTCAAAAAGTTCAACAGAGTTACCTATGACTCAGCCATTTCACTACTAGGTATATACCTACATGAATTCAAAGCATGTTTGCACAAAAATGTGCACACAAATTTTCACAGAAGCATTACTCTTAATAGCTAAAAAGCAGAAACAACCCAAATGCACATCAAATGATGAATGGATAAACAGTATGTATTACGTTGGTGCAATGGAATATTATTTAGCCATAAAATGTAATGGAGTACTGCTATAAGCTCTAAGGATGAACCTTACAAACATGCTAAGTGAAAGAAGCCAGTCACAAAATACCACCTCTTGTATGATTCTCTTTGAATAGACAAATCATACAGACAGGAAGTAGGAGTACGGTGGGACTGGGAGGTATAGGGTTTATTTTTAGAATAATGGAAAGGTTCTGGAATTAGGCAATGATGATGGTTGCAGGATAATGTGCATACGGTAGTCCCCTCCCTGACTTATCTGCAGTTTCACTTTTGATGGTCTCAGTTACTCAGGGTCAAGTATGTTCTGGAAGCAAATGATTTTCCTGACATATAACCAGAAGGTCACTAATAGCCTAATGTTACGTCACAATGCTTACATCATTCACCTCACTTTAACTCATCACATAGGCATTTTATCATCTCACATCATCATAAGATGAAGGGTAAGTACAGTACAATAAGATTTTGAGAGAAAATTGAGTCACATTACTTTTATTACAGTATGTTGTTATTATAATTGTTCTTTTCTATTATTAGTTACTGTTGTTACTCTTACTGTGCCTCACTTATAAATTAAACTTTATCACAGGTATGTATTTATAGGAAAAAACAGCATATAGAGGGTTTGGTACTATCCACAGTTTAACACATCCAGTGGGGGTACTGAAATGTACCCTCCATGAATAAGAAGGGGACTACTGGATACTAAAATCCACTAACCTCTACACTCTGAACTGGTTAAAATAGTAAATTGTATGGTATGCGATTCTATTTGAGTAAAAGTCCAAATGCATTTATGCAGCTAACATATAAATTAAAATAATAATGAGTACCTCCTAAAGGTCCTCCTACACACACCATTTCCTGGTAGCCACTAATTAATTTTCTGTCTCTATGGATTTGCCTGCTCTGTATATTTCATACAGATGGTATCGTACAATAGGTGGTCTTGTGTGACTTGCTTCTTTCACGGAGCATGATGTTTTTAAGGCTTACCTATGCAACAGTACCTCATTCCCCATAAGGTTTAATGAAATCCTGTCAACTTATCTAGACAATTCTCAAAAAAGGGTCATCAAAACCAAAGCACAATTACTGGCTTTCATTTTCCTTTCTGGGTATGGATTATCATATTCAAAATACTGGGGAAACATCAGAATTTACATGAGCATTGGAGTAAACTGTATCAGTAACAAGCTTTACTAATAAACTTGGAGAAATGGGCAGTGGTTGGCATAAAACAAAAATGTGCCCATACGAAGACAGGTATTGCTTCACGTGACGAGCCCCTAAAAATAAGTGAAATGAGCCTAAGTGGAAGCAGAGCCATGTGTCTGTGACATTCGTCTTTCCATAAGATCTGTTTTAAAAGTACCACTTTAGAGAAAAATGCTATATTGTCTCAGTCTAATGACACTTTTAAAAAAGATAAAGATGAAAAAAAGTCAAATATGTCAGTTCAAAGTCCATAGAGAAAAAGTAAGAAGTGAAGGGAATTGAGAAGCTTCTAACTTTCAGTATGAAAAAATGTATGAGGATGTTAGAGTTCTCCTTAAATATATAAAAAATACCTGTGATCATGAAAGAACTGCAATTATTTTAAATGTTATTTTTTCTGAACACCCCTGCATAAATTATGAAATATATTTTAAGAATAGTAATATGTATGAATAATAAGTCATATACATCAATATATCTACAGTAGTCATAAACTTCGTGTACACTTAAGAGTAAATTTAGAAGGAAGCAAAATCATTCGTAAAATGAAAGGACACATAGTCCTATAGAGTTCCCACAAGCATGACTGTAAAATTACAGTAAATTATTACACATGACGATTATATTGGGGGTAATAATATGTTTAATAAGAAATGAAAAAGAAAGGAAAAAAAACCTGCTGAAACTTCTAAGATCAGAGAAATCTCTTTTCAAAATACAAATAGTCAAGGGGCACCTGGGTGGCTCAGTCGGTTAAGCATCCGACTCTTGGTTTCGTCTCAGGCCATGATTTCACGGTTTGTGGGTTCGAGCCCCGCATTGGGCTCCGAGCAGTCAGTGCAGAGTCTGCTTGGGATTCTCTCTCTTTCTCCCTCCTTCTGGCACTGCCCTGCTTGTTCTCTCCCTCTCTATGTCTCAAAATAAATAAATAAACTTAAAAAAAAAGATTAAAAAAATACAAATAGTCAATATTCTCATTAAAAAACTCAACCCAATTAGTTATTAAATAATATAAAATGAAAACAATATTGGGGATTCACTTGTGTGTATGAGTGTGGCAGAGATTTAAAAAATTGGTACTACCCAAGTGTTTTCTCATGCAAAATATGAAAGAATGTAAACTGACAAAGATTTTTTGGAAGATAGTTCGGAAATTTTATTTAAAAAAATAAACAGACATGCCTTTTTTTGTCCAGAAATTATACCTTCAGAAATTATTTCTAAAGATATCACATCATGCATTTCCCTGTTTTGTAGACAACAAGGTGAACAGTGAGTAAATACTGCCTAAGAACAGCACCAAAGAGCTCATTTGCATGCTGTTGCTTACATCTTCCACAAGGGTTATTTTAGTTTTATAAAATGAAAGTATATATTTAAGTTTAAAACTGGCAAATGAAAGATATGAATACACATAAAACTGTGAGCTTGGAAAATGAGAAATTCAATTACTTACTTTACATGATAGACAGCCTATGTCCACATGGTTACATATGGACAGAAACAAAGTCTAAGTGTTTACAAATAAATTTTATGGACAGATGCGCCTATCCCCACCAATAACAGTTTGGGGGAGATTTTTTGGAAGAAAGAGTGGTAGGGCAATGGTTTACTATACATGCAAGACAATATATTGTGTTGTTAAATATAAAGCTTCTACATACTATTTCCTTATGATATACAAAATACACATTCTACGTATCATCATCCAAATTTTACATATAATGCAATCTTCTTTTCTGCGCTCAGCTCATTTATCATGCTCAAATTAAAAGAACATTGTCAATCTAAGATACATTATAAGAATGTGTTATCTTTATGCGTTTTTTATAGTAGTTTAGTTCATTTAGACATCCTGGTATCATGTGTTTGTTTTCTCTTGCCTACTTTTCATATTTTTCTACATAAAGTTATCATACGCTATCTTCAACCAAAAAATCTCATCAAATGTGTAAAAATGATGTGGCACGATAATGATCATAGCATTACTTAAAACTCCAACACAGAAAAAGAAAGAAGGTGTGCCAGAGGTAACTGATTAAATAAATTATGGGACATACTTGAAGAGGATGATGTCTAAATTAATATGGAAATATTTCTACATTATGCTATTGAAGTAGAAGAATGAATAAAAGAAAGGATGTAAAATATTAAGATATATGCAAGGATGTTTGTCTAAATGCAAACAGTAGTCACCTCTGTGTTGTAGGATTTTAGGTGATTTTTACTTTGTGCTTTATCCATTCATTTTCAGCAGGCATTATCACCCCATGAGTGCAAAAACTGGTTCCTGAGGGGCAAAGAAATCTCGGCTACTACAGTGGTTTATGGCATTCCAAAAACCACAGTATATAAACAGATATACCATATATCCATGGTTTTAAAATCTCATGGGGGAGGGTGGCTAGAATCTCAGCCTTTCTGAAAAGGCTGGGAAACATTCCTTTAATCTCTGGTTTTCACCGTTTGCATTTTTAACACGTGTAGTTTTGCTTAATCACACGCGCGCGCACACACACACACACACACACACACATAAACACAACAATTTTCACTTTGAGAAACAAAGTTGTCTTCATGTTGAGAAAAAAATAGGCTTATTACATTTTAGGAATATTTCCACCATGAATGATAAAAGTAGGCAAAAAATGTAGTATGGTTTAAAAGGGTAAGACACAGTAATTGCAGGTAGATAAGGCATTTCTAGGTCTTAGAATATTCATTAAAACCCTTTAAAAAAATCTATTTACATTGATCCAGATTCCTTACAGGAAACTTGAAGTCTAAATAATGTCTTAGGAAAAATGCACCAGACAGACTTAAACAGGCAAGGAAGACTTTATGAAAGACAACCACAGTAGGCAAGAAAGAACTCAACTCCACCATAACAAAAGGTGAAAGACGTTTTAAGCACTGGGATGAGCTAGTAGAAAAGTACTGAAGGACACGGGGAAAGGGGATCCATCAATGTGATTAGGCTATCTGTGTTTGCTAATTGGCATTTATCTATTAAAGTTAGACTCTTACTCCCTCATGAACTCTAGAGAGAGGGTGCCTTAGCTCCCTTAATGATGACATATCAAAGGGAAGGCTCCCAAGTCTTGAGAAAGACATCCCTGAGATACAAAACTGGCAAGAGCCTAGGAGATGATTTACACCTCAAAGGGGCAGGGAAGAATGGACAATTTTAAGTTTTCTAAAGCTAATGCTCTAAGAATAGGGAGATGAGGGGCCTATAACTATGAAGCAGTCTGTCTCAAGTTAGTCAAGCTGAGGGAACCCTAAGTTATCTTGTGGTTAACTGAAATTACTTTTTATTGTTATCCTACAGCTAAAATTAATGCAACACCCTAGAGTGACTCCAAAAAGAGCAGTTAAGTGCTCACTTGATATATTAAAAAAAAAAAAAACCTGAGTGGGAAAAAATTCCTATAATTTTTAAAAAGTGACACAGGTTAGTGGTGAATTAAAATTGAAGTAAAATATCTTAAATCTTAAAAAATAGCATAGGCACATTTAAGGGGGCTCCTTCTAATTCCCATGAATGATGACTTATTCTGGTAGTTAGTATTTAGCATAATAGTCCTTTTTAGGAAGACTTAACTTTTCCTTTTCTCTCTTTTGGTGGACTTTTTCAGATTAAAATGAAACAAGTAGCAAAATGGGTCCAACATCTGCAAAAGGAACAAAATTACAGAGAATGCCAGAATGTTTAAGAGATTTTCTCTGATCTAATCTTCAAATGTGTAATTTACAATTTTATTAATGCTTTAGACATACGCTTACATGATGTGAAACAAAATATCAAAAGAAAACGAATGATGTATTTTCTTGACTGCAAACAGATGATTGAATAACTGTGCGCTGCTAATTATAGGCTGGTGAGTTCACCGCTGAGAACCATGGGAAATGTGAAGGCCCTTTTTTAATGTGTGTGTTGCAGCAAAAAGAAATCCACTGGGCAAAATAATCATCAGCCTGTCCTGAATAATCTTGAGGTTGTATCCAGTTCTTAGCTCATGATAGTTATTTATGTGCAATATTCCATATGCTTTTTTATGAACCTGGCCTTAAATGAAGAAAAGGAAAAATGTGAATATTCTGAAGTTACTGTGGCAGAGCACATTCAAGTCAGATTTCTCACACTGTAGAATCTGAATACTCAAATGCAAAATTGCTGAAAACAGCATCTTGAGGCTTCGGGACAGTTCATTATGGTAGGCTTTGCTGCCAATGTGATCTTGAAGGCCATAGAAAAAGTGCATTGTGTTATATTTTAAGACTACATCATAATTAAGTGCTACTGCTGTGCTTGTGGCTTCCAGAAAAGTTATTAACAGCACTCTGTCAGATAATTAGAAATATAGATCATGCAGATACTTCTTTTAATTTGCTAGAATTCACACCCTGTTATAATTGTTCTATTCTCCTTGTATTTGGGGGATGGCATTTTTAGTATGAAATTTATATTATGTCTAATATCTTGCTAGTGGCCAAATCTACACATTTACCAAGAGGTTTTCTTCTGATATCTTTCATGCCTCAGCTGTCAAGAAATGAAAATATAGGCGCTCCTGGGTGGCTCAGAAGGTTAAGTGTCCGATTTCGGCTCAGGTCATGATCTCATAGTTGATGAGTTCGAGCCCCGCATCGGGCTCTGTGCTGACAATTCACAGCCTGTAGCCTGGTTCAGATTCTGTGTCTCCCTCTCTCTGCCCCTGCCCCACTCATGCTCTCTATTTCTCAAAAAAAAAACATTAAAAAAAAAGAAAATATAGAGTATACACATATACACATACATATATACATGAAATGCAAACATGGAAGATATGAATTAGATATATGGATATAGAAATACAAATACACATTTTACTTATCATGTAGATATAGACTACATCCCAGAGAGAGAGAGAAGGATAGAAAGCACATGCTCTGTAAGTTATACCGTAAGTTTTACATAGAAATCCAGACTAATTAACCTTCTTTCTTATACTATTCCTTTGGACATTAAATAAGTTTGAAGCCCAACAAAGATTTGTACGTCCTAGTAGAAAAGTCAATCTATGGTTCCCTAAAACCACAAGTGTCAAGGTTTCTGAGTACATATTATCTCCCTGAAACAATGCTTTACTTGATGGTTTTTGTCAGCTTGGAAGCATGTCTAACCCTAACAGGAGAAGAGCAGTGCCTGTACTACTAAAAGACAGTCCACCTGGTAGGAAAATTATTATCTCATAAAATGTTTTCACCAATTTCCTCCTTTGCTACAGTGACTGCTCCAAGTATTTGAGACAAGGGCTGGGTATATAGGTGGTAAGGGGACCAAAGGGAGTTTATGACAATTTTCATTTTTCCATTTTCACAATACACCCAACTATAAGCATTTGGAACAAAATGACTACATGCCTTCTCTCCCCCGAGCCCTGGGTAAGTATGCATCTAAAACTATATTTATAGGCTCAAAACATGATCAAATCTTTACTTAGATGTTAAAAGACAAGTCTTTCTATAAATAAATGACTGATAAAAGGTTCATTTCCATTCCCGAGGAACATACAGACAACAGTGTTGAGCATTACAATACCAAAGTGGAGTCTAGGGATGTGTTTGGGATTCTTTGATAAATGGTCTGATGGGGTCCAAAGAGGTTAGATTGGGAGAAACAAGAAAGTAACTCAACTGGTATCTGAAGAGGAGAACAGAGGTTCATTTTTCTTCATCTCTCTATGCTGGCTTCCTTTACTTTTTATTTTCAGAAGTGCTATCATTGAAAATGCCTCCAGAGTGTAAAAGGAATACAGGAAAAGCAGGGGATTGGGTAGAAATTCCAGATACCAGTGAACTTTGAGGCAAAGAGACAGGAAGAACAGATGGATGTACCAAGATACAGAAGGAGGGAAGGAAGTTAACAAAGTTCTTCTCAAATGGTTATTTGTAAGCACTGCTTGTATTTTAAAATGAAAATGTTATATTGTCGAGATTCTGTTGCTTTTGAAATTCATTCAGTGGCTGTTAATTCAGGGCCTGCTGTGATTCAGGCTCTGAGGATCCTGTCCCCAGGTCCAGAGAAGCAGATAGACTCTAAGCCCTTGTTACTTAGTGTGTGGTCTGAGGCCTGCAGCAACCGCATCAGCCGGAATCACAATCTGCATTTTTACAAGATCTCTACATAATTCTTATGCATAGCAAAGTCTGAGAGACATTAGTTTAAATATATGACTATAGGGGCGCCTGGGTGGCTCAGTTCGTTAAGCGTTGGACTTCAGCTCAGGTCAGATCTCACAGTTCGTGGGTTTGAGCCCTGCATCGGGCCCTCTGCTGACAGCTCAGAGCCTGCAGCCTGCTTCGGATTCTGTGTCCCCCACCCCTGCCCTTTCCCTGCTCACACTCTGTCTGTCTGTCTGTCTCTCTCTCTCAAAAATAAATGTTAAAAAAAGTTTTGAAAATAAATATATAACTATAAAAGTGTGTGAAACAGATGTGCCTTGACACTACGAGAACGCAAACTCGTAGTTTGCAAGGGAGATGGGGTGTGAGTGAGGACAAATGATTGATGGTTTGATAAACCAACTAAAGATTTGGGACTCTGAGTAATGTGGAGTGAGTTACTGATGGCTTTTAAGCATCTGTTTTTCACAATGTGGAGAATCGTTTTGAGGTAGGGAAGGTGGCAACAGAAAGATGCCCTGATCATAGTATTCAGGACCCAATTTCTTCAAACCTGTGGTTGTGTAAATTGTATCTTACTTATTTTTTTGTTTCAAAGATACAGAAGAAATAGGTATCATCCTTAAACAGAATTATATTGTTTTTACTCATTTTGTGTTCTAGAATGGAAATATTTTCTTTCTAACCAAGCACAAATCAGTAGTTGTTTGTGTGATCAGTTTTCTAGTCGGTATGGACTGGAGAGAGAGGCCACTATTTGCTCTTTTATGCTCAGCCGCAAGGCAGCAAGAAATAAACGTCATAGCTACACAGAGGATATAGTGGGACTCCTAAATGAATTTAGTTTAATTTTTTATATTTAAAATATTTAATTCTCTGAGATCTGTTCTTAGTGAAGTAGATCAATGATGAAAATAGCTGAATCTGAGCATCAGAAGACCTTCCAGTCTGCCTGATGCATGATCTTCATACTTCTGAGAAGTAAAACTAATTTAAAGCAATAAGGGCTTATGTCTGGGATTGTCAGTGTGTGAGTATGAATGTGAGCGTGTGTGCATGCATGTTTATAAAAGTGACAGCAGAGAACCAAGGACTGGCTGATGGATGAAAGAGATGGGAGGGTATATGTGTGTATGAAACGCTCATCAGTGCTGAGCAGTGATGAGAAAGGTTTCACTGCTGACCTTTGTGACTATGAAGATTTCTACACTTGAACTGAACTCAGAATTTTAAAAAATAAGATATTTAAGATCACGTTCAATACCATTTTCACAATATCTTATGCAACCCCTGCTGCAAACCTTTTTCTTGTTGTTGTTGTTGTTGTTGCAACATTTTAATAAAGTTTTTAATTTAAATTCCAGTTAACATACAATATATTAGGTTCAGGTGTACAATATAGTGATTCAACATTTTCATACAAAACCTGGTGCTCATCACAGCAAGTGCCCTCCTTAATCCCCATCACCTATTTAACCCATTCCCCCACCTACGTCTCTTCTAGTAACAGTTTGTTTTCAAGAGTCTGTTTCTTGGCTTGTCTCTCTTTTTCCCCTTTTGCTTATTTGTTTTGTTTATTAAATTCCACATGTAAGTGAAATCATATGGTATGGTATGGTACGGTATGTCTTTCTCAGACTGATTTCTTTCTCTTAGCATAATATTGCCTAATTCCATCCACATCATTACTCATGGCAAGATTTCATTCTTTTCATGCCTAAGCAATATCCCGTTGTATATGCATACCGCACCTTTATCCATTCATCCCCCTGCTGCAAACCTTTAATCTCAGGCTGAATTATCTACAAATACATACTTATCAGAGCATAAAGTTGCCACAAACTCCAAGGGCTATTTAAAGCCTGTGCTGAGGCACATAGCACTACTACCAATATTCAGACACATCACAACCTTAAGTGACTTTTACTTCAATCTACCTTTGAATTTCTAAGAAAGAACCTTGTTTCTGCACCTCAGTCCTTTCCCTGCTACTTCTTTGTTGACCTGTTTGATCTCTAATCACAATGCACACCTATCAACATATATTTTAGATGAGAAAACTCAGGCTCAGCTCAGGCTCCATGCAGCCTGACCACCATAGGGAGCAAGTAAGTCAAGACAGTGTTAATATCTCTATGTTCCATACAAATGGGAAATATGAGTAAATTTTTCTTGCATTTTAGTAATCTTGATTCTTTACACCAGGGCAATGATATGTAATTTCTTTACTTATTTTGCTATAAAAGACTTTATTTTTTAAGAGTAGTTTTAGGCTCACAGCAAAATTGAAAGGAAGGTACAGAGATTTCCCATACACCCTCTCTCTCAACGCATGCACAGCCTCCCCATCAACAACATCCCCCACCATAGTGGCACACTTATCACAACGTGAACCTACAATGACACATCATAATCACCCGAAGTCCATAGCGTAGCTTAGGGTTCACTCTTGGTGTTATACATCCTATCAGTTTGGACCGGTGTATAACAAAGCTTATGTTAACTAACTAGAATTTAAATAAAAATATGAAACCACACAAAAAATGTATAACATAGTATCATACGGGGAATATTCACTGCCCTAAAACTCCTGTGCTCTGTCTATTCACCTCTAGCTCCCCACCCTTAACTCTGGCAACACTGATCTTTTTACTGTCTCCATAGTTTTGCCTTTTCCAAAATATCATATAGATGGAATCATATAGTATGTACCCTTTTCAAACTGACTTCTTTCCCTTAGTAATATGCATTTAGGTTTCCTCTATGTCTTTTTGTGGCTTGATAGCTAATTTCCTTTTAGAACTGAATAATGTTCTATCATCTGACTGTACCACAGTTTATTTATCCACTCACCTATTAAAGGGATGTCTTGGTTGCTTCCAATTTTTGGCAATTATGAATAAAGCTGGTATAAGATGTGTGTGTAGGCTTTTATGTGGACAAAAGTTTTCAACTCCTCTGGGTAAATACATACCAAAGAGTAAGTAAGTATCAAGGTCCTATAGTATCAGCCTTTCAGATTTGTTCTTCCTCTTCAATGTTATGTTGGCTTTTCAAATCCCATTTGTTTGTTTTTTTAAGTTTCCTAAAATCCAGTTGTCAAAGATGCCACCCTGTCCTCTGAGATTGAATCTAAATTTTATTTTAGGAAGTCAGAGAAGTTCAAACATAGACACAAAGGAGTTTTCTCAATTTATGTTTTAAAAAAATTACATGTGAATGCAATTTTGAGTAAACCAATGCTCCTAATTCCCTGTGGTTTTTATTTAAATTAAGCTGGTACAAGAGTATGGGGAAACAAAGAATATGTACACAAATATAATCAATCCTACTGCTGGAGCACACAAAGTCACACTGAGACACTGAGTGTGGCTATTCACTCTGAGTTTTTAAGAAAGAACATGGTTTCACTGTCATCTCAATCATCATCATCAATAACCACAGCTAATGTATATGAAAATGGTGGCTATGTAGGTCTTTTAAATACTTTACACATATTATTTATTTAATCTTCACAACGATATTATGATGAAGACATGGTTGCCCTCACTTTTCAGATTAAGAAACAAAGTCAAAGAGCAGTTAAATAATTTCCCCAAGGTCACACAGCTATTAGGCAGCAGAGCTGTTATTGATCAGCCTTAAAAATGTGAGTGATTGATTCACAGAATAGTTTAGAACATTTTTTTAAATCAAAGAGGTCTAGGTTCAAAACTGGGCTCTAAGGATTAAAGTACAAACTCATGAGCATAGTGATTAAATTCTTTTAACTTTAATTTGTTCATCCATAAAGCAGAAACCATATCCCTGACTAATAGGTGTCTAAGAAGATGAAAAGAAATAAGGATGTGAAGGTGCTTACCATTGGTCCAGACGCATAGAATGCGCGCAGCAGAAGTTAAATGCTTTTATTATTACATTTCCAATAAAATCTCTGTTGGTTGTAGCAATCAGCACTGCTATATAAACTATGCTCTCTACATGAACTTCATTCAATTCTTGACGTGTCAAAATAGTTACCAATATTTTCAGTAAAATTTTCCACCATGTGTTATGTATTCCCTGGCTCATTAGACCAAATGTACTGAATCACAAGATAATCATTAGGAAAAACAATGGTACTTGTGAACAGGAGAAATGAACGCAAATGTAGCTGGTTAAGGGAAGGACAGGTAAATGCCTGTTGGATTAAGCAATTGTTCTTAACTCTGGAAGGCTAAATTGTACTAGTGGGGATGCCTGATTTGTAGCTCAGAGATGCTCTTAAGGACTAAAGCAGTAGGCATTTTCCACCTACTGCTCATACCTCAAGGCCTGCCATAATCTCACCCATGGCGGAATGAAGCTTGGAAACCTGGGCCGACAAAGATGACAGTGTTAAGTTGACCCTAATGTCCATGCATATCCTCATTCCCACACAAAGAGAAAGCACACAAAGCAGTAGGCCCCCTTCTGTCCTGAATAGCTGAGGTTTTTTATTCTCTGCATCCAGAATCTTCCCTAATTGTCATTTTCTTTTGTGAAGTTCCATTGGCTGCTGCTGTACCCAAATTTGTATTTTCTAGTATTCTACAATCTTCTTTCTTTAGTGTCCCATAACGTCTCTCATATATATGTATTTGTTGAGTCCATTGTTTTTGGAAATGGGAAAATCACCGTAGGTCCTGTCTCCCTTATTCCAGGAGTTTTATCCCTTCTCTCTCTCTGGGTTAAAGGAATAGTTCGAAGTAATGAAAAGAGGTTGGGTCAGCTACTGGGAAACCAGGGCTTTATGAGTCACAGCCCCAGATGTATGTCTTACTAGCAGTGACAAAGTTACCTACCCTTAAGGAATTCAAATTCCTTGCCTATAAAATGGGAGAATAATTGTACCCATGTCACTGGATGGTTGTGACGATTATTTAAATGAGTTCACAGATATAAGGTGCTATTACTATTATTATTTATTAGTGCAATCTTTCAAAATCTTGACTTCCTGACTAACTGAAACCCTTCCCATGCACAACTCATTCATTAGGGAATCCTCATTATTCCCACATCGCTGACAATGTTGAATTTTACCCAAAACCTATGATCCTAGAAAAAAAGCAAAGTTTAAGAAATTTCCCCCTCCTTTTGTATTCTAGGCAACAGCTTATCATAAAAACCCACACTTCCCCATATGACTTAAATAAAACTCAGGGATGCTCCTTTGTTTACCTATGACAAGGCCAGACACAGACCCTCCAAATTCCCATCTTTGCTTCATAAATGATTAAACTGCGGTCCCCATTGATCAGCCAGAACAAAATGCCTGTTAGCTATAATTTGGTTAAGATTCTCTCCTTCCCGCAGGCCCCCAACTTTGACCTACCCTCATCCTGAGCCATCACTAAGCCATTTCTTAATAGCCCTTCCACAGTGTAGGCTGGCCTCAGGGTAAAACCTTCTCTGATCTGCTTTCCCATCATGCCATTTCTGTTTACACCACCTCCCTACACCCTGTTCTTGCTAGCTCTGTTTTCTCCTCTATGTAAAAGAAAAAGTCTTTTTGCCTAATCCCTGAGAGGTGTGCAGGTCTTATGGTCAAAATGGTCTCTCTATCACAATAGTCCTCCTTCTATTGCAACTGCCCCACTCTTTGTAATAATTCATCGAAACAAAGTCCTTATCAAGTTCAGATTAAAAACATTTTTTTAGCACCTTCATATTCAAATTCTTGCTCTCCCTGAAGGAGAACTTCAAATTCCACTTGTGCAGGAAACTTTCTATGACCACCCCAGAATTCCTACCACTGTTTATGATCCATTTCTTTCACACTGCACTTTTTATTTTGCATCTTATTACATGCATAATTTATCTCTTCTGCTCAATGCAACTGCCCCAGGAGATCTCTGCCTATTTCATTCTTTGATTTATCATAGTGCTTAGAACATTACACAAATAATAACTTGGTTTTTATAAAGGAAATGAAGAATGGACTTAGTACATCTACAGAATCCATCAAATGGCAGTAGACAGTAAAACGCAGTCAACAAACAGGTGACTTTAAACTATTATGTCATGTATGATACAGTTTAAATCAGATAAAATATACAAAGTACTTATAATCATGCATACAGAAGGCATTCATAAAGGCTAGTTTTCATCATCATCATAAGAAGCAGCAGCACAATCCTCTTTTCATCTGCATTAAAGAGATGTTTACTTAATAACAGCCAACTTACATAATTATTATGTCTGAAATTAACCAGGGAATACTAACTGATTTTTTCTCTCTTATATAATTCTTTAAATATAATTTTATTACAGTTTGTATCACAGTAATGAAAACTGACTGTGACCATTCTGGTGTCAAACAACCCCTCGGTACAAGGATAGACATGTAGCTAACTTATTGCTGCTTTTAGTTTTTCATTTGGTTGTTCTTTTATATTTTATACGCCAGAGGGAGGAAACAAGCTTTTCTCGAGAGTCTATTACATGCTATGTACTGTGCTGGGTGCCTAAATATAATTCAACTCTCATCACAATTTGAGTTAGACTAAAGGAAGTAACTGTGAATAGTTAACTTGCCCATGGTATCATTTTAGGAACAACAAAAAAATCCTGGTTTAGATTAGTATCCACACAATAAGCATTTCTTGAAAGAATAGTAATGGTTTATTGGCTTTTGGAGATTCTGTTCTTTTAAGAATAGCGTTGCCCTCCCCCACACGATGAAGAGATGCTATTCAGGAAACTTGCAAATATCAGAATAGCGTTAACTGTTAAACGTTTTATTGCATTAGAAAACTTTAGCCCTGGAAGGAGTCATAGAGTTCCCTAAGATACAAGTCTGGGTTAAAAATATTGGCCTAAACCAGGTTGGAAACAGGACCATAATGTAACGTCACCTTGCTCTGATCCAGACTCTTTCCACTATATGGCACTACCTCACATAATTGATAAGTCCCTTTCCTTTTGACTTTCTAAACATTTAAAGTATTTCTAATATTGCACCTTACAGATAATGCTGCAAAGAGACAGCTTAGTAACAAATGCTTCCTTCCTTCCTTCCTTCCCTCTCTTCCTTTCCCTTTCCCTCTCTTTCTCTCTCTCTTAGTCTCCAAGATTAATGCTTAAGAAACACTCCCTCTACAAGAAGACCAGGCATATTTTTCTTTTTCACTCTCTCTCCTCCCTTTCTACCTCCTTTCTCAAATGTATTTATTTATTTTTCTGTTATCCTCTTCTTTTTAGGGGGTATGTCTTCTGTTGACATTAGTCTTCCAAGCTGTTTCGGTATTCTATTTATTTTTTCATATTACGTTTGGAAGATTCCAACTTTAAACTATTTTACTATGTGTTTTATAAATGAATTGGTACATCCCGATGTTTACAGCAGCATTATCAACAATAGCCAAATTATGGAAAGAGCACAAATGTCCATTGACTGATGAATGGATAAAGAAGATATGGTAAACACACACACACACACACACACACACGATAGATACACACACAATGGAATACTACTCAGCCATAAAAAATAATAAAATCTTGCCATTTGCCATGGCATGGATGGATCTAGAGGGTATTATGGTAAGTGAAGTAAGTCAGTCAGAGAAAAATGAATACCATACGATTTCACTCATATGTGGAATTTAAGAAACGAAACAGATGAACATAGGAAAATAAAAAGAGAGAGGCAAACCAGAAAACACACTGTTAATGATAAAGAACAAACTGAGGGTTGATGGAAGGAAGTTGGTGATGGATGGGCTAAATGGGCGATGGGCATTAAGGAGGACATGCGTTGGGATGAACACTGGGTGTTGTATCTAAGTGATGAGTCACTAAATTCTACTCCTGAAACCATTATTACACTATATGTTAACTAACTGTAATTTAAATAGAAACTTGAAATAAAAATAGTGGGGAAAAAAGTAAATGAAACTCCAGACTCTACAAGCTTTTAAAAACACTTCAGTTGACCCTATATAAGAAAGTATATTGTGCTTACTTTAAAAGAAAATGATATCATTTGAATTACTATGAAGAAAACAACCGCTATTATAGCTCATTGGGATTATTATAGATTAATTTGATAATAATGACTATAAAAAGAATTTTAAACAAAATAGTTACATTTTAACTTATTTTATGTATTAAGCTGAAAGCTGTAAAAATATTACTTACATAACAGGTTTATGATTAACACTAAAATAACATGTAGCTGAATTATTTAGAATACATTCATTAAATACATACCAAATTTAGCTTTTGTTTATTCAACATTTCAAAAACTGCTCATTAATCATCTAATACTATGTACTAAATAATGCAGAATTACTGATAAAACCAAAATAGACAAGATGAAGCCTTACCTCAAGTAAGTTAGAGGCCATTGAAAAAGAGTGTCAATATAGCCCAACAGCCAAATAAGCATAGAAGAAACAACGTCAGAAGCAATCTGACCTCTAGCGAAGAAGGGACTGTCCTGAACTAGGAGGAAAGCACTGAAGGCTGACTGGAGGGGATGGGTTTTTGAATTGCACCTTGAAAGACAGGTAGACTCTGAACAGGCAGAGATCTGATGGATGTGCAAAGCAGATGGAGAATAAGTATAGAATGAGGTATTCACACAGGAAAGTGGGAGTACAGCTTAGCAGTTTGCCTTTCAGATCTTTCATAACTTGACAATAATCATCTTTTATTCAAATGACTTTGCATTAGCAAAATGTGCCTGTGTTATTTAGGATAAAAGCTAGCAGCTGTAAGAGTAAACCTCAGGATTTTAGTGGTTTAACTTAAATGATGGCCATTTCTCACTCACAGAAGCATGCAATGAGAATTGTTCTGGTCAGTGATTAGCTTTCGCCCATGATGTGATTTAGAGATAAGAGCTCTTTCCCTCCAATGGGGCCTAGGCATTCTCTGTCTCTAAGCAATTACTGTGGTAAGAACAGGAGAAAGAATATTCATTTCCTCACTACTTTGGCTCTGAAGTGACAGTTCCTCTTTTCCCTTCATTGGTGAGAACTAGTCATGGGGCTTTACCTAGAAGCAATAGGGGCTGGGAGGTACACAGTTCATGAACACCACAGGTTTGAATGGCGCAGGTCTACTTGTACATACAGTTTTTACACTAAAGTACTATAAATATATTTCTTCTTGGGTCTTTCTTTCTTTCTTTCTTTTTCTTCCAGAGACAGAGAGTGAGAGCAAGGGAGGAGCAGAGGGAGAGGGAAATAGAGAATCTTAAGCAGGCTCCACGTCCAGCAAACAGCCCATCATGGGGCTCGATCTCATGACCATGAGACCATGACCTCAGCTGAAATCTAGAGTTGGATGCTTAATCGACTGAGTCACCCAGATGCCCCATCTTCTTGTGATTTTCTTTTCTCAAGCTTACTTTATTATAGGAATACAGTATACAATACATACACAAAATATGTGCGAATTGACAATTTATATTACTGGTAAGGCTTTTAGTCAACAGTAAGCTATTAGTAGTTAAGTTTCTGGGGAGTCAAAAGTTAAATGCAAATTTTTGACTGCAGAGGAGGTCAGCCTACAGAATGGGAGAAGATATGTGCAAATGATACATCTGATAAGAAGTTAATATCCAAAATATATAAAGAACTTATACAACTCACACCAAAAATAGAAATAATCCAGTTAAAAAATGGGCAGAGGACCTGAGTAGACATTTTTCCCAAGAAGACATTCAGATGGCCTATAGACAGATGAAAAGATGCTCAACATCACCAGACCACACAAATGTAAATCAAAACCACAATGAGATATCACCTCACACCTCTCAGAAAGGCTAAAATCAATAAGTCAGAGAAAGACAAATATTGTATGAGTTCATCTATATGTGGAATTTGAGAAACACAAGAGAAGAACATAGGGGAAGGGAAGGAAAAATAAGATAAAAACAGAGAGGGAGGCCAATGATAAGAGACTCTTAAATACAGAGAACAAACTGAGGGTTGATGGGGGTGAGGGGGGAGTGGGGTGAGTTAAATGGGTGATGGGCATTAAGGAGGGCACTTTTCAGGATGAGCAATGGGTGTTACATGTAAGTGATGAATCACTGGGTTCTACTCCTGAAGCCAAGACTACACTGCATGTTAACTAACTTGAATTTAAATTGAAAAAACCTCAGATATTAAGGAGGTTTGTAAAATGCCAAAAAAAAGACAACAAAACAAAACAAAACAAAACAAAACAGGTGTTGGTAAGGATGTGGGAAAAAATGAACCCTCACATATTGTTGGTGGTAATGTAAACTGGTGCAGTCACTGTGGAAAACAGCAAGGAGGACCTCAAAAAATCAACTAAAGAATCACCATATGACCCAGTAATTCCACTACTAGATATTTATGCAAACAGAATGAAAACACTAATTCAAAAAGATACGTGCACCCTAATGTTTACTGCAGCATTATTTACAACAGCCAATATACAGAAGCAGCCCAAGTGTACATCAGTAGATAAATGGATAAAGGAGATGTAGTATACATACACAATGGAGTAACACTCAGCCATAAACAAGAATGAGGTTTTGCCATTTGCAATAATGTGGATGGACCTACAGGGTATAATACTAAATGAAATAAATTAGAGAAATACAAATACCATACGATTTAACTCACATGGAATTTAAGAAGCAAAACAAACAAAAAGAAAACGAGATAAACAACAAATCCAGAATCTTAAATACTGACAACACACTGAGGTTGCCAGAGGGGAGGTGGGTGGTTGGAATGGGTAAAACAGGTGAAGGGGACCAAGAGTACCTTATCATGACGAGCACCGAGCAATGTATAGAATTGTTGAATATTACACTATACACCTGAAACTAACATTATACTGTATTTTAATTATACTCCAAAAAAAAAGCAGTAAAAAGGAAATCCTTGACTCCAGACTGTTTTTACCAAAGAAATTCAATTAACAAAAAATGCACAAACATGACAGGTAAATTTGTGACTACATACGAAGCCCTGCCCCTAATCCCTGCATTGATCAAGGGGTAACTACAGTTGTGGACTGAGCAGCTGCTGTCCAGCAAGAGCTCAAACTATATGAAGGAAAGGAGACTCTTTCTCACCCAGTACTGTTTGGCAAAGTACAGAAACATGTACATGAAAATCTATCTTAGATTCCAATTAATGGGATACTTGATACATTTATAACACAGAGCTTCATGTATATTGGTAACTGTGACTCCAAGAACTGCAGTCAAGTGGAAGACTTAACCACTACTACAGGAGAATTGCTGAAATCCTCTGCCATTATCTTCTAGGAATGTGGTTATACACCAGAGTAGAGCCAAACAAAACCAAATTCTCAGACTAAATTGGACTTTAATCAATGACGAGGAATGATTTGAGTAAGAGTAACAGGTCATTATAGATGTTTCTAAATTAAACAGACAAAAACCATGGAAATGTTAGGATTCCTATGAATTAGAAATGTGGGATCCTAGTTGAACTTCTGAGGATGGAAAAGTCCACCAAACAAATTCGTATTTTTTTACTTAACTATATTTCACACATATAAAAACAGCCTCTCTAGTTTTATTTCTCTGGAAAATCACCTTTTCTCAACATCTTTGTTATCTTTGCAGCATTTTGTCCTTTGACACCTAACATTCTACTCTATACATTGTTCCTGAATAATCCCATTCACTGTTATAGGTTCAAGTGTCATCTGTGTGATTAATGCCAAATTCTTATCACCTTTCTGTCCCATATTTCCAGTCATATCCTAAAACCTGCCAACAGATATCCCATAGATACCTCAAGTCCAACATTACCAAACCTTAACTGCTACTTTCTGGGCACAAAATCTAACAGCCTCTCCAAACCACCCCTCCCCCCCCCCCCCCACACACCATCCTTGCCATACTTGTTGTCCTGATATTGTTCACCCTACTCCAGGTCCTCATGTGCTTCATGGGGAGGCTGAGAACCTTCTAAGTACAGGGTTGAATCTTGAATGGTCATAAACAGGCATATTGACAGTGATCTTGGCCCCCTTTCTAGTGATTGGTTTATCCATGGGCAATTTTTAACAATAGGATGGTGGTTGGAAGTGTGCTCTGGGAGCTTCTGGGAAAACGGACCTTGCTCTTATTTAGGGAATACAATATGGACCAATTCTTTGTCTGTAGACACAGGGGTCTACACATGATGCCATTTGTGAAGCCAGGCGAAGAGGTCAAGTCATTTGCAGAGAATGGCAGAGAGGAAAGACAAAAAAGGAAAAAAAAAAAAAACTGTACCTGATAATGTCATTGTAGCTGCTGAATTACCAGTCCTGGGCCTTATCTACTTCTGGAATTCTTGTTAGAGAACATAATACATGGGGCATCTGGGTGGCTCAGTCGGTTAAGTGTCTGACTTCAGCTCAGCTCATCATTTTGCTTTCGTGGGTTCAAACCCCAGGTTGGGCTCTGTGCTGATAGCTCAGAACCTGGAGCCTGCTTTGGATTCTGTGTCTCCCTCTCTCTCTGACCCTCCCTTAATTGTGCTCTATCCCTCTCTGTGTCTTAAAAAATAAAATAAAATGTTAAAAAAGAAAACATAATGTATGTCTTTGTTACTTAAGTCACTAGTTACTTGGAGTAAAACAAACAAAAACCACCTAATATACTCCTCTTCAAACAGGCTCATCTTGAAATCCCTCAAAATTCAAATCCTCCAGACAAAAACCAGGCCCCCACTCCATGAATACTCACATGTAACAACTAATCATATTATGTGAGATACACCTAGGTATATTTCAGATCTGTTACCTCTTCTTCAAACTCACTGTCTTACCTTTGTTTCAGCCTCTTGTCTGCCATCAAAAACAGCACTTCTCTAAGCATTTGGGGTAAAGAACCTCTTGACTCTGTTATTTCCAATCTATACATTGAATGGTACCAGCATAGAAATTCTCTATAACTTCTAACTTTATTTAAAATAATAAATGCAGATCTTACAACCATAGAGCACATTCATTTATACAGTGTAAATAGCTTGTATACGTACACAATTGTTGCTCTGAGTGTAACTGTATTTCTTACAAAATGTTTATCAAATGATTTTGTTGAATAAAAAAAGCATATAAAAAAGGTAGGTCAAGACCATTCAGTTTATTTAACTCAGAGAGAAATTAGATTAATATAAAAGGATCTAATTATATACCCCAAATGGAAAATATCATCAAAACTATTTCATTACATTTGTACTAAGCTTTTTTGCTTTAATCTAATTTTAGCAATGTCATAGCCAACCAGTAAACAGTGAATAGCCTACTACCTCTTTGCTGCCCCCATAACATATTGCTTTCATGTTAATGGATATTTTTCACATCTCTGCTATTTCACTCCCATCCTTCATGTTTGGTGTTGACAAGTGCTATTGGTTTCATTATTCTGAAAGGGTTATATGATTAGCTAAATAGCACCATAGCAACAATATCTAAGTAGAAACATTCTGTTTTCAGGTTATATTTTTAATCGGGGACTCATAAAAGTTGATGCATAAAAGAAACATGACATGTTCGTGACATTCAGAAGCCATGGTTTCACTTAAAAAGTTTAAAATGCATTTTTACATTTTTTTAAAAAAGGACATATGTTTCAGCGTCATTCTTTCATCCTTAATTTGACAAAGCAAACCTCAATTAAAAAAAAAAAAAAGCTCAGTATGTACTTTGTGATCCTAAGTGATATATTGAAAACTAAACATTTTAAACAAATAATAGAAATCACAAGACTTAGAAAGCAGGGCATAGAAACAGTAGCATTTATATTCATATTTAGAGTATGTGTCAAGGTTTAGTGAATAAAGCAAATGTGTCCTTCAAGAGATGGCATTATGGAAAACAGCATAATTTTCTAAGGCAACATTAACAGTAAGGACTCATTAAAAATTCCATAATTTTCTGTTGACACCACAACACAGGAGTGACTACTGATAGTACTTCTATATTTAAAATAATACCTCTTAACTTTAAGATACAAAACAGATGAACATATGGGAAGGGAAGCAAAAATAATATAAAAACAGGGAGGGGGACAAACCATAAGAGACTCTTAAATATGGAGAACAAACAGAGGGTTCCTGGAGGGGGTATGGGAGGCGGGATGAGGTAAATGAGTAAGAGGCATGAAGGAATCTATTCCTGAAATCATTGTTGCACTATATGCTAACTAACTAACTTGGATGTAAATTAAAAAAAAATAAATTTAAATAAATAAATAAATAAATAACATAATACTACTTACATGTTAATTTGTATTTTTTTTATTTCCCTGATAAGCAAATTATACTGTATAATTTGAAATAAAGTCTATGAAGTTCATAATGAATCTGTGGTGTTTATATCCCAAGAAGTCATAGTTGATATATTGGAGTAGAACCCAAGGCTGAACCCAACAGATGATTAAGAAATATATAGTAAGATCTTCTAGTTAAGGCAAGAGTAAACTATTTCTTACATCTTACATAGAATTCATAAAATGTCTTTAATTTGCATATTCATGTTGAACTGTCCATTTATAATTCATTGGATTTTTTAGGTCTTCCAGATGGAACAACAGATGCTAACATAATGACTAAAAGCTTTGGTCAAGCATTTTAAGAAATGAAAACATTAATTCCTCTTATGCAAAAGCCATATATTTTGACATGAATAAAACCAATTCTATTTCTATGTGGTTTTCTCATAGGTAGTTCTAAAAATTCTTTTAGATATGTATTACACAATGTCCACATCAATTGCAAGTTACTTTGAAGAGTTACCTCTTGATTTTACCAAGAAAGAGACTTCAAAATTGTAGGAGAGACAAGTTAGAACCCTGGAATACTGTATACCTAGTGGACCTGTTCAGAGTGTGAAGATAATAAAAGCTCTTCCAAATAGTTAAAATCTTTTGAAAATAAACATTCATCATTCAAAAATCTCATTGTGTAATTATTAAGTTGTCATATCAAACCCTAATATTTTGATTTTCTTAATTGCTTCCTGGTTTTCAAACCATAAAATATCTTTGAAAAATGTGAGTACTAAAATAATGAGCATAATGAAAAATCACTAGAGTCTCCATGACCTTCCTCCAGCTTGTCTATGCCTACACATACCTCAGAGGGGAACTGATCATATTTTTCTTAAAAGTTTATTTATTTATTTTGAGAGACAGAGACAGTGCAAGTGGAGGAGGGGCAGAGAGAGAGTGGCGAGGGGAGAGAATCCCAAGCAGGTTCCACACCATCAGCACAGAGCCCGATGTGGGGCTCAAACCCACGAGGCTGTGAGATCATGACCCGAGATGAAATCAGGAGTCCGACGCTGAACCGACTGAGCCACCCATGTGCTCCAAATCTATCTTATTTTAAAAACCTCCAAAGAAGATAGCACCAGCAATCTCTCCCAGTATTGAGCAATGAGTTGTCTAGGAACCATTGTCAAATGCTAAATTCATAGAGCTATAAATTGAATCTCCTCACTTATGTAGAAAGGATATGTGGAAAATGTAAACATACTGTCATGTAGCAGTAAACAATTAAAAAAAAATAAAACCTTCTAAATCATGATGAAACCTTTACTTGATGTATTTTTAGTGCAATAACTTCTAGTTGCTTTTTCATTATTGTGAATTTTCCCAATTCTCCTTTTTTATTTTTTTAAATGTTTATTTATTGATGAGGCAGAGAGTGTGTGTGAGCAGGGGTGTGGCAGAGAGAAAGAGGGAGACACAGAATCTGAAGCAGGATCCAGGCTCTGAGCTGTCAGCAGAGACCCAACATGGGGCTTGAACCCACAAACTGTGAGATCATGACCTTTTTGAGATTTCTCCACACATATAAATCACTCCTTAGTGATCAATGAGTACTACTCAGTGATTTGTATTGATGATAATGTCATTTGAAATACTGGGTTAGGATTATAAATATTAACATTCCACTAATTAAAACAAGCAAAGGTAAAGATTCACAGATCAGACCAAATCATGAGAGTGGACACTTCCATTTCCACATTTCTTTACAGCCTGCTTTCACATGTTTCGGCTAATTTACTCCTTACTATAGCACTGTGAGTGGGTATTCACCGTCTCAACATTACGACTACACTTAGTGAAGTCAGGTGATTTGGCCAAGGTCTTTTAGCTCATGAGTGACACAGCCACCAATGGAACTACACCCAAGGTTCTGGGTTCTGTGCCTTCCCCTTACACTTTTCAAGACAGCAATCACATTCACGTTCTAGAGCAGTGCTGTCCAATACCAATATAAGGCAAGTGACATATAAAATTAACAGTTTTGTAGTGGCTACATTTTAAAAAGTAAAAATAGGTAAAATTAATTTAGTAATATTTTGTATTTAACCAAATATTATAACTTCAATATCTAATCAATACAAAGTTACAAATTATATATTGTGCCTTATTTTCTCATACAAAGTCTTCGAAATCTGGTATATATTTTATCCTTACAGCACAGTTAAGTCCAGTCTAGTCACATTTCAAGTGCTCAATAATCACATGTTGCTAATGTCCACTGTATTGGACAGCGCAGTTCCAGACGTTTCTCTAATTAACCTCTAAGCTAACCATTCTATGAAAGAATATTTATTGGTCAGCTCTTCGAGCAAATAAAAGAATGGAACTTAATTAGAAAAGATGATGATGATTTGTATTTAAAATTATAAATTCATGTACTTTGAATTGCATCCTTGGTAAAATGTAGATAATAAAGCCTATAAATCATTCTGCATGGTGACTGCCATATGGTTAGGAGTCAAAGAAAAAGTATCTGTTTCTTTCCCAATGAGGTAGGTATGAGTTTGGTTAGTGGTCTGCAAGGCCAGGAGTTGTACAGCTCTCATACTGGGATCAGACCAGAGGGATGGCTGGGGACAGGAAGATTGTACCATTTCTCATAGGCAAGCAGTCCAAAGGATTGCACTGGTAAGGTCATCATAATGAAAACATTCTAGTACACTGCAAATCCAGTGCTTTCAAAAGCAGCAAGAAATCAAAGCCTAGCTCTTGCTGATAAACTATGTCAGGCAACAATACAACACCAAAAAGTAGGCCATAACATTCAATCAAATCAAAACATAGATATGGGGTAGGTTGTACTGCTGATTGAGCATTCTTAATATGGACACTCGCACACAGAACCAAAAATGGCATCATTCTTTTAGGGTTTTAAAATGGCACTTATCCTTTTAGGCATGGCTAATTTATAACCTGTATCTATGGATTCTAGTATTTGACATTCTTAGGGATGTCATATGGCTTTGTTTTTTGTTTTTGTTTCTGTTTTTTTTAAATGCTATCCTGACCCAGGCTCAGTTGAGGCCCTGGCTGGACGCCACTCAGTGAGCAACGAAAAAAACGAATGCTTTTCAAGTGTAATTTATAAAATCTAGAATAGCCGGTGCATAGAAAGCACCTGAAAAGTTTTTAAGGGTGAGTAAATTGAGGTTATGTGGATTCAATCAATAATTATAAATAAGAACTTAGAACAGATCCTGGCACATAGTAAACAGCATTAACTATTGTGATTACTAATGTTTATTATTGCTTATATTGATGGAAATTATCCAGAGGAATAAAGCCTTATTTTCCCCATGGCTAGATATGGCACATCCCAAATTTGCTATTGATATATTTTAAAATATCCTACAACATTTTCTGCTTAAGAGTAAAAACATCATACTTTTTATTCAAAGTTACCATGCCTTGACATTAAATATTTGCTTGATTAATACATTTTGGCAATTCACTCAATATAGTGAAAGATCAAACAATAAATTAAGGTAATTAGTGTCAGCAGAGTTATCATTAGAAAATACTCATAAGAGACGTCTTTTGCTCTAGGTACTGAAATCCACATCAGGATTGGACAGCCAAAATGATTAAACTCAGTTTCACTATATTGATCAGCTTTAACCTCTTTGAATTCAAAACTCTGAATTAATCTAAATGATTTTTGAGCTGCAAAATATGGCAGAAAAACAGCTAAGACTATCTGTAATATGATTCATTTTATAAAAAATAATATATGTGATGGTTGTTGTGGGCATAAGTCCTAGCACACTGATTACTGAACACACAAAGTCAAGTCTGGAATTTATCAATTCGTGTTATCAATTTCATCAATTCTTGTTAGGTTACAGTCAGTAGAGCACACATGAGGCTATGAAATGTGTCGGTAAAAATAGTTGTTTAAAAGGGAAGATAAAAGGAACTGTTTGTTAAGGAAAAATAAATAAATAAAAGGAATCACTGAGCGCCCCTGGGCTTCGCTACAGAAGCACCATTTAATTACATCAGCAACAGAAGAATTAAAGGACTCATAATAAAATGTGTTTCAGTTGAACTTAAATGATAAATCTTTCATAGTGATCAGCAGAGCTCATATGAAAAATACAACGCCTGTCTATTAATTATCCAGTAGAGTAAATCATAAACTGAAGTTCAGGAAATTAAATTTTATTCCTACATTTCTCAGCATGATGCTTTGTGATAAAGCCACTTAACCTTTCTTTGCCTCAGCTTCCTCATCTATAAAAAGAGGAGGAAGATGTACTTTTTGAGAGCATATCTTCAACCTCTGGTTGATTGGGAAGTAGTTTAAATATATTGCTACATTAACTCTGTTAAAAATGTTAAACCAAGTATAAAAATGCTACTAAAACCATCACTTCCTTGTAGCAGTCACTTCATTGTTTTTGTGGTTTTTTTCAAGTCAGTATTCTTTTCTTCACTTCTCTGTTTTTGCTGACTACTGCATTTTGTTGGGAATTTCTTTTCCTGATGTAACAATCCATTTTTTTTAACCAGTACTTCACTTAATGATCTAGCCCTACAAATTAAATGGCTTTTCTACTAGTCTGACTCATTACAAATTTTTTGCTGGAAACATGGTGTTATTTTGTTCTTAATCTTTCTTCTAAAACCTCCAGCAAAATGTTTCAGCCAGAAGAAAAAATAAGTATTAATGAGATGAAAGGGAATATCATATAATTTAATCAATACTTCTAGGGAAAAAAAATCTATATAATGTGTAATTTTTTCCTCAGATGTAACAAATTCAAAACAACGTATCATAACTTACGTGTGTATTTTTTAAATCTAAATAGGGACTATTGTACAAAGAGCCAAGCTGGTCTAAATTATTTTGGAATTACTAGGTCTATTATGGACCATCTCTGGACACAACATTTTCCGCATCCTCGCAAATAATCGGGCAGGGGATCAGTGTCAAAGCTACGATCTGAGTATGAGTTAGAGTTTAGTGTAAGGAATCCTCAGATATAGAAATTTATATGAAAACAAATTTGAACATTTTCACATTTTTATTTAGCAATATTGAAGTATGGAAAATGGTTATAACACCCACAATAGATTTTTATGAATATCAAACCACATTTTACAATGTTTAAGAAATCATACTCTTTAGAAGTACTGGACATCTCTTCTTTATATTCCTTGAATATTTTTCCCCTTCTTTGGGTACCTCAACTTTTCTTTGGAGTACTACTCCCCTCCTCCTCTCATTTCATTTAGTTGGGTTGGCCCATTACCAAAGCAATCCAAGAAATATCTAGTACATTTAAAAACATACACACTCTGAATAAGCTAATCCACTCCTAGGTAAAAATTCTACATAAATGCCTACTATTAGGCAAAATGAACAGTGTGCGTGTGTGTGTGTGCGCACGCTTAGGAGATGGTTAATGATAATATCACTTACATAAAAAAATATGAAAACAACCCTATCAATAAACTGGGAGATATTCATGTAACAGAATATTATAGCATAAAAGTAATAAATCAATGACAGGTAAATGAAATACCATGGATGAATTTAAAAAAAATAAAGTTTTTATTTTAATTCCAGTTAGTTAACATACAGCATTATATTCCTTTCAGGTGCACAATGCAGTAATTCAACAGTTCCATACATCACCCTGTGCTCATCATGACAAGTGCACTCCTTAATCCCTTCCACCCCACCTCTTAATCCTACATCAACTGGATGTAGGGTATATAGGATCTCTCTCTAATGTCTTCATAATTTTCCTGTAAATGTAAAACGGGTCTCAAATAAAATGCTTATTAAAAAGAAGACATCCCTTTGTAAGTAGCTCATGTTCTTGTGGAAGAACAGGAGTGTCAACAGTTACAGTGCAATGTGTAAGGGCTGCAGTGGGGATTCTAAAAGTGCTATGAAGGCATGAAGAACGACGGGCCTCAAAACAAAGGGAACATGTGAGTTGTGCCCTGAAGAAAGGGTAAGAATCAGCTCTGTGACAACGCATAAGAAAAAGCATTCCAGAGGGAGCGAACCAGGTAGAGGGGCTCAGAGGGAGGATATTTGGAGAACAGTAAAAACTGCAGTGTGGCTGAGGCTTACAGAAGAGCGTAGACGATACAGATTGATGCTAAAAACACCTTGAATTTAACAAAATAATAATGTTGAAAGCATACCCAAAGTGATAAGCAGGTTTATTATTTTATCCCTGTGGTCTGTTTTCCTGAAGCACTACTTCACTTAAGTAGACACATGCACTTTTAATAAGTGAAAGATCTCCTAATATTGGGGCACCTGGGTGGCTCAGTCAGTTAAGCATTTGACTTCGGCTGAGATCATGATCTCGTAGTCCGTGAGTTCGAGCCCTGTGTCGGGCACTGTGCTGACAGCTCAGAACCTGAAGCCTGCTTGGGATTCCACGTCTCCCTCTCTCTCTGCCCCTACCCCCCTCATACTCTGCCCCCCCCTCAAAAGTAAATAAAACATTTAAAAAAAATTTCACAATATTGCCTGCACATTTAGCCACCTTATGAAACTAGAAATTTCCTTTCCGCTTCACATGCAGGATTCTTTCTTATTTTAAAGAAGCATGTTCTAAAACACTTCAAAATATTTGCTTATCATCAGCTAATGCAGATGCACTAAAATTAAATGATATCATGCTGTGCATAATATTTACATCAAGTACAATATAATCATGATTTGCAGAAAATCAAGCTACAAAACACTGGTTAATTATGATCCAGAGAACAGCCCACCTTTGCTGCTTTAGTGACAGATAAAATTTGGGTTCTAAGAATCGTTCTTTAATTTGGTTACAGGCAAAGTAAATGTGCTATGGTGTCACACTAAAGCAATGTTATAAAAAACATTTTTATATAAAAGTCATAGACTTTTATTTTAATAAAAGATGCATTTTAATACATCCTATTTTAATTATAGGTCATGCAACTCCCCCATTCATCCAAAACTTCATATATAGGCAAACTTGGCTTTATATTTTTTTACCCAAATCAATGTCACAGGTAAGGCCACTTAAATTAGAAGTATTCAGGATTATGATTTGAATGAAAACTTCCGTTAAAACTTTTATCTAGTTCCTCTTGGATAATACAGAATAACTACTCACTCTTTTCAAGTAAAGACAAGATATTTTTGGAGAAATAGAGTTAGGAAAATATAGTAGCCCTGAGTAGCATTTAGGAGAAAATGATTCTATTACTCGTTATACAAAATAGCCTCATTTAAGTGATTGCACTATTTGGGACCCAGTTTCCAGTCTCTGAGATTTTTTTTTAATCACCTCTTTCTAAATAGTGGTTTGGCGTCCTAATGTTTCTAGAAAGGGAAGAGATGTGTTTACCAAGGATGAGTTCTATAATCCAAAGAATAAAGACTAGAAGTATATTCGACATTCTTTAGGGAATAGATGTTTTTTCATTATATTTTCAAATTCCTTGTCTCTATACCTACTCTTGGAAAATCTACTTCAGTATCGATTGAAAGCAAAAAATAAATAAAACCTCAATATCTATTGTAAAGAAAACCCAAGTATAAACAGTTACGTTTTTCACTCTTCCATTAAACAGACAGGAAGATAAACTGTTAATTGTAATTTTCTCTACAAAGACCTATTAAACACAGCAAAACTGAAAACCAAACTAGTTATAGATTATACCCATGCATACCATTCATACATAATACAAGAGTGAATGTGTGTTTACTATTTAAATATATCATATATTGCAAGTGTCAGTTATTTACTAGGTCTAATGTTTACCAAAGGAATTACTAAAGAGCACCTGATTTATTTAAGTAAAATTTTATTTAGATAAGAATAATTAATATTCATCAAATGAATTTTATAAATTGAATTATAGTTTTTAAGTCAAAATATATGATAATCTCAAGATACGAAAGAAAAGGCAATGATTATAAGATGAAGGTCACTACCACTAAGCTCTCGTCATATACGAAAACTATACTAAGTGAATCAATGAACACATGAAAATCTCTTAAAGTATGTAATATCCCTTGTACACTTATTCCTATATGTTTCATAAATATGATTGTACAAAAAGTTACCAAGAAGAACCTTTCTAAACAAGATGAGAATAATTTCTTTAACTCCTAATATTGCTCTTGTTTTCCCCTGTTTTTTCTCTTGGGACCACTCTTAGAGAAGTAAACTATCAAGTAAAAAAAAAGGCATGAAGATAATATATTACGTGACATAAAATGACCAAAACGCACATTTGGATATAATTCTATATTATGCAAACTGATTTCACATACCTTACCTCATTAGATCCTTGCAAAAATCCTATGAAATAAACAAGGCAAGTTTTATAATTGCCATTTGGTACATGAAGAAACTGATACGGTGAAGGTTGTGGTGATTCTAATATGGTCATGAGACCAGGGAGCTGCAGACTCATGATTACAGAGTTCTAAGTCTTGTGCTCATGTCCTTCTGTCTTAGCAACCAGAGAGAGGAATGACACCAATTGCTGCATCTCATATAATTATTCAATTATTACACCTGAAATTATGTTATTTTCAAGTTCATGAGAACACATACATCAGATTTATAGAGCGATAAGTGAAGAAAATAGTAAAGTTTCTGATTTGGAGCAAGACAGGAAGACAGAGATAGATTTCATATATTCTATTTTAACACTTGGGAAAATGTTTCCAAAAAATGATACCATTACAAAATATAAGCATAATTTTCTGAAATTGTAAACTCATTATTTCAAGTACTTTCAAAAGCTAACATTTCTATAATTCCCTAAGCATATTTTCTTTAACCTTTCAAATGCATTTCAGCACAAGATGATTTAAAAGCAAGCAGGAATAAATGTCACCTACAGGAGTCCACTTAGCATTTGGTTAAGTACTTCTTTCAGTGCACAGATTTGAAAAAACCAATAAGTAGCATAAAAACTCAACTTCATTACTTGCACATGAAATACTGAAGACTGTGATTACCTGTAACAGTTAATTCAGTAGTTCTTCTCACAACAAAGCCTCCATATTTTAATTCACAGGTGTAATTTCCAATGTCATCTTCCCTGACTTCTCTTATAAGCAGTGTATCTCTTTTGAACACAATACTTGGCCTCCATGTTTTTGTCCTGCATTCCTGCATGGAAAACACAAAATTTCTGTAGTAAGTAAAATAACTGAAAAATAGAGAAAAGATTTCTAAATAGCTAAACCAAAAGCTTCTAATGTTCGGGGCGCCTGGGTGGCGCAGTGGGTTAAGCGTCCGACTTCAGCCAGGTCACGATCTCGCGGTCCGTGAGCTCGAGCCCCGCGTCAGGCTCTGGGCTGATGGCTCGGAGCCTGGAGCCTGTTTCTGATTCTGTGTCTCCCTCTCTCTCTGCCCCTCCCCCGTTCATGCTCTGTCTCTCTCTGTCCCAAAAATAAATAAAAACGTGGAAAAAAAATTTAAAAAAAAAAGCTTCTAATGTTATATTTTAAAGGGCTGAAAAGTTTGTAATTAATTCTAAGAATTTTCATACCTTCTCCACATCTCTGGGAAATCGGGTACCTCAATTTGAAAGCTGTTTTTTTTTTTCTTTTAGCAAGAGTCACTTTATTACCTTCAAAGATTAGTGTCTCTAAATCAGGTATACATTGATTTAGAAGATATAAGAAAAAAGACACTCAATTAAGATAACTACTAACATCATTTTTAGAAGTAAATACTCTTTATTTGCTAACTATGTAATTAACCATCTTGATACTAATAACATAAAATAGAAAATATACTATTTTAGTGTGAAGTAGAAAAATTAATTCTGTAGAGGAAAATGCTTCTATTTCAATCTTTTAAATCTTTTAATACAACATTTAGAAATAATTCAGTCTCTTCATAACATGTACATTCTATAATCCGTGAAAGAAATGACCAACATTCATATACAAGGTCTTTACAGTACTATAAATATCTATTTTCATTGTTGGTGGGTCTACCAAATTATGGTCTCTAAATTAAGCTTAGGATTATAATGATGTTGGCTCAGGAGCTTTCTCTTTTTGCCAGAAATCCATTTCCACTAGCCAGATTCAAAATCAAGGCAATGAGGATAAAAGTAGCTTTAAGCCCTTGGACACTGTTCACAGGTAGTATTATTTCTGAAAAAATTTATTGCCACATCAAGTTTTTGCAGGCTATCATTTTGATTATGTGGATCAATGCCTTTGTATAAATGGGAGAGAACCGTCCAGTTATTTCAGACCAAAATATACATCTTATATACTCATATTAGTTGCATAAACTGTCATAATTGCAGAAGCTATATATATCAAATACATGGAATATATGTTGCCTTGAGTATGGGAAAATAATCTGGATTACTGCAAGACTTTTAAGTTTCATGTAAAATGCATCTCCTCCCATCACTCCACTAGTGACAGTCTTTATAGCTTAAGGTCACAGCAATTGGGGTGTTGGTGGAAACATGACTAAAGGACCAATGTGAGGCCAGCCATTTTAAATACTGTGTGTGTGTGTGTGTGTGTGTACATGTATAGAAGATGAATATACACATATGACTACTAGACAAACATTTGTTCTCAGAGACTTTGGGTCAAACTTCCCTAATAGTCTCCCCTTTGAAGTAATCATTAGGGCTTGCTAAGGATCTGCTTGTGGAAAGCAGGCATGCCACTGAGAATCAGGGTATGAAATACTTACACAAAGAAAAACAAAAGGGAAAAAATAAACCTCATCTGCACAGCAACAGAAATCAGTGGGGCTAATATTTGAGGGCTGTTTGACATTGTCTTGGATAGAAATTCAAAAGAAATATACAAAAATATTTCAATAGTTCAAATGTTCTGAATCCTCCATTACTTGCTATCAAGAATGAAAATTAAGTCTTAGAGAAGGTCATTGCTAATTATGGCAAATCCTTTACAACTTATTAAATATTTGTTTCTTGTTAATTTCTCATAAGTTCTGAATTCATGACATACTGATATTGGTGGGTGTAGTTACTAAGAGGTCATGCTTCCTAAATTCCTACTTATAGGAAATTATACAAAGTAAAATTTAAACTAGTACTCTTTAAATCATAGACACAATATCCCAGACAAATGGTCATAGCACCTATATTATATTTCTTGAAGACACTCAGTAACAAAAATTTCTTGTATGGTAGAAATAAGTTGAAGAGTACATCCAAATCTTAAAACTGAGAGAAAGTCAATTATGTGATAGGAAGGACAGGGGTTGGATTATTCTCCTTTAGTCTGAAGTTTCTTTTGGTTTTTGAAAAGAAGTTTATCTAGTGCTATTTTTATAATGCTATGATTTTTCATCAGATTTTAGAAAATGTATGTGTTTTTATATGAAAAGGAATTGAATATGCACAAAGGTACTTCCATTAAACAGAAGAGTTCAATAAAGCTAGAATACCATTTTTTCATAGAAGTAAATCAATCCTTTCCTTGCTTGGGGACATTAGGACTGTTTATGTGAAGAGCTCTGAAATGAATGCTTAACGTATTTTAGTTCCTGAAATTATCAACACAGATTATAATCAACTTGAAAGAATTGTGTAAGCTAGATGTGAACATTAACACAACAGCTTATTGCAATGGATTACCAATATAAATATTGAAAGCCATTTATCAAAGCTATTGGTTTGAAAACTTATAACGAGCAGCACAATTTGGTGTACTATTTTAGGAGCACAGAGCTGAACGTCATCATATCCATTTAATTTTTTTATCCAACTTGTCCAAGAATAAGATACACATTCATCTATTTACAAGTAACAAAATCATTCACAGCACATACCTTATACCATAGGATTTCAGGTTCTCTGGTTGGTAGTAAAAAATCTTCTATGTCACGGCATGAAATTTCCTTGCTTTTGCTAAGTTCAGCTTTATCAAAGTATTTCATCTTGGAATTGTAGCAGAGTCCAGTGTCATTTTCGCCCACTGTCAGTGAGATGGATACCTTCATACAGTAAGTGGAGTTTCTGTAATGAAGCAAAATAAATAAGGTGGTCTGGTGTGAACAAAAAGTGCTGCCAGAATGTGTTTACTTCACTAAAAGAGAAAGAGAAACAGAGACAGAGAGAGAGGAGGAGAGGAAGAGGGAAAAAGAAAAGCAAACATTCCCTTGATTAGTTAAGGTTATGGTATTATGGCTTATTTCACAGAACTTTCTCTTATCACACAGCTAAACAAAGCTTGGTTTGGTGAAAACATTCGTACATTTTTCATTTGCTAGAAAAAAAAGTTTTGTATTATATACAAGTGTGGTTTGAAACCTGTTCACTAGGGATTTTTGTATCTAAAAAAAAATGAATGAAATAAAGGAAGATTTAGGTCAGAAAAGAAGTCAACCTTGCGTTTATGCTAAACTTGGCAAACTCAACAGAGTAGAAAAATATAACTGGTCTATTGGGTATAGTGGAATGAGAAGAAAAAGGCTGCTCAATTCTTGTAGTATGGGTTGTCTTGGTAAGTGGAGACATTATCAGTGAATATGGGAAGAAAAGTCTTGGGTAAAAATACTGCACACTCACTATCTTTATAGACTCAAATCCATTTGGGTTGGGACCTGGAGTCCAGGTTGTCAGACAAGATAAACATCCTAATGTACTATGTAAGGATGGACCCCATCCTGATAGGTTCTACATAATCAGCTCATTAAATCAGTGCCTCATTTTACAACTTGTTGGTTCCTAAATCAAGTTTCTAACTTGAAATACGTGAGAAGAGAAATCATGTTCAGAGATCTCCTTGAAAGAGGTGGGCCAAAGGAAGTTTTCCTGTAAAGTGCACTATTTGGGTTTGCCATTTAAGTCTCTGCACATTCAATGAACACTGCTATGGGTCAGGCACAGTCATGTAGGCAGTGAGAAAAAAGAGAAGCATAAAACATCAAATTCAAGGTTTTATAGAGAACTTCTTATGTGGTAAGTGCCCAACAGCTCATTTGTATACTTGGTTATCAAAGTTCTGGATTTGAGTTTTACTGCTTACTATTTCCGCAATGTTGGGCAACTCATTTAACCCCTCAGAACCTTAGGTGGGGGTGGTGGGACAACACGTGTCTGAGTTTGGCCTGTCACCGGTGCTCAGTAACGTTGGCTCTTCTCACTCTGCACTGGTGCACACAGATCACAGTCCCCTAGTTCTCCTCCTTATTCAGCCAAGATATTTGCCATTTAAACAGCCACTTGATTCAAATTTTTGTTTTTTGTTGTTGTTTTTTTTTTTAATGCTAATATGACAAGACGAGAATAGCCAGAAAATAGGTAGGTTGGTTGTGGTATAATAAAAATATATATTTGGTCTTAGTTCATGGCACAGATTTCCTGAAACTCCTAGAACCATCAGAGCGATAGGAGTGGAGCACCTTTGAGTATTCAAAGTGAGCCCCTTTTAATCACCTTTGAGTTTATGTTAATGAGATGCCTTAGGATGAAGCCCTTAGAAAGCCTCAGAATGGGGCTGGTTACCAGAAAGACCAAGTGTTCAGAGGATTGGAATGTTTAACTCCAGCCATGGACCCTAAGGCAAGCGGGCAGGAGCTTCAGGTGAAGCTCTATAAAAACTCTAGAACAACAATTGGGGTGCCTGGGTGGCGCAGTCGGTTAAGCGTCCGACTTCAGCCAGGTCACGATCTCGCGGTCCGTGAGTTCGAGCCCCGTGTCAGGCTCTGGGCTGATGGCTCAGAGCCTGGAGCCTGTTTCTGATTCTGTGTCTCCCTCTCTCTCTGCCCCTCCCCCGTTCATGCTCTGTCTCTCTCTGTCCCAAAAATAAATAAACGTTAAAAAAAAAATTTAAAAACTCTAGAACAACAAAGGTTGATGAGTTTGGGTGGATGAACCGTGGAGGTTCTGGTGGGGGGGCATGCCTGGAGATGGCATGGAAGTCCTGTGCCGCTTCCTCCACACTGTGCCCTACATGTCTCTTCCATCTGACTGTTCATTTCTACCCTTTGAGATACCCTTTGTAATAAATTGACAATAGTACGTCAACTGCTTCCTGAGTTTGTGAGCCATTCTAGCAAATGACTGAGTCCAAGGAGGGGGTTGTGAGAATCTGATTCGTAGCCAGTCTGTCAGAAGCACAGGTGACAGCCTGGACTTGCACTGCTGTCTGAGTTGTGAGGCAGGAGGCAGTCTGGTGGGACTGAGTCCTCAACCTGTGGGGTGTGATGTTATCTCCAATAGATAGTGTCAGAACAGATTTGAACTGTAGCATAAACAGCTGGTGTTGCAAAATCCCTTGGTGTGGAAAACCCCCCACATACCTGGGGTCAGAAGTACTGAGAATAGAGCAGAAAAATAGAGTTTTCCTTTACAGTTATTTATTTCGCTTTATATTGGGTAACAAAGAAAAGTGCCACAAAATTCTTATGCAGAATGATTAAATACTGATGTCTCTACTTCGTATAATAGCCTAGAAGCACATCTAAAATACTTCACAGGTAAAACCTTTAACCTTTAAACAAAGTCAGTCAGTAAAATGGTCCTGGAAGAATGTGTTCAGAGATTTTGTTAGAATGATAAAACATAGTATAGTCCCTGCTCTCAGGCCCTTGTAATCCAGAAGTGATACACAAGTAAACAGCTGAAATTCAATGTGATAAACACTACAGAAAGATAGTGTGCACCACCACAACAGCGTCAAAGAAAGAATCAAGACTTCTTAAGTTGTGATACCTGGCTGTCTTAAAGAATGAGAAAGAATTCGGCAAGTTTAACAAAGGCTAATCCAGGGAACAGTACGCACAAAGGCTTGAAGACATGCAACAACTTGATATGTTAGAGGAATTGCAAATAATTTGGTGTGGCTGGACTCCAGAGTAGTTATAAAGGAACAGCAGGCACTGTGACCAGAGAGGTGTGCAGAAGCCAGAAGGAGAGTCACGTAAGCCACAGCAGAATGTGGACTTTATGCTGGGAAATGAAGACAATGGGATTTTGGAGAGATTTTTCTGATGGCAGTGAGAAAAATGGATTGGAGAGAACAGAGGACTAGGTGCGGTGAGAAAATTAGAAAGCAACATCATTCATTCAGGAGAAACATGGCCGCTCCAAAGGCAATGACCACTGAGACAGGAAGGAGGAATCATGCTCAAATTATATTAAAGATACCGAATCACTACAACAGTGAAGGAGCAAAGGAAAGAGAGAGTTATCCAAGATGATGAAGAACTTTTCTCAGATGAGTATATGAAAAGTAGAGTCAATCTTTCGGCATGGAAAATACTGAAGGGGGGAAAAAAAACAGCTTTGAGAGAAAAGAAAGTGTGCTAAATTTTAGCTTGAGCTTCACACCCAAGTGGAAAAAATATCCTCTTTGGGTTTGCCAGAAATATTGCTCATGCATTATTTATTAATTTTACTCCAGCACAGACTAGAAAATGCTCTTTATAGGCTCATTTTAAGGTAATATTTTCAGAAAAAATAATTATCCAAGGTAAGCAATTAACTATCCTAGGACATATCCCAACGTGCAGTAAGAAAATACCCTCGTTTTAGAATAATACTGATATTTGAACACATTAGAATTCTTAAAGAACAGACTTTTCTAAGAAGCAAATCAGTGAATTCTAAATTTGAATGAACATTCCACATGAATGTTTTAAATTCATGAGTCTTAGGTTTTCTTTCTCCTCAAACTACTAATTACTATTGTTTGTTTGTTTTTCTACACCTTCTTTTATCAAATGCCAGACATTTTTTTATGCAAACAGGGCTGAGTCAAGAGCAAGATCTCAAAAGCCCAGCTGTAAAAGATTCAGATTCCAGCTTGATCGCTCAGTACTTTTGACAAGGAGAGAAAGTTACTTGACTCCTGAGGCTGCCATCTTCTCCTCATTTGTATAAAGAGAAAGTAATACTAAAGACCTTGGAGGTTGTTTTGGGAATCAAACATGCTAAAACACAGAAAGAGCTTAGGGCAGGGCCAGTCTTCCAGAGAGCACTGAGTAAGTTAGATACTATCGGTACTACATCCCTTGTCCCTATTTCCTTTAGATTTCCATTTCCCAGTACAGCCACCAAGTGTTTTTAGAAGGCAGGTTAGACAGACAACATGACCATGATGATGCCTTCAGTTCTTCAATGCTTAATTAATGTCAAGCATAAGAATCCAGAAAGGTCCTTCTATTTTTCATCTGGGATATGTGAGTGGGCTGGAGAAGAAGGAGTAAACCTGATGAAAAATACAGACTTCCCACCGCACCATCCCTTTCTCCTTTCTATAGATGCAACTGACCACCAGTTTTCAGAAAGTAGCTCCAGATGAGCACACTTAGGTGTTCTTATTTTCCTGACTTTTATTCCCCAGCTCTGGGAGGTGACTGCTGATTTACAACTGTCTGGTAATGTCTGGAATTCCAGACTCCCCAGGATAGCACTATTTTCAAGTTACTTTCAATGTTTTAATACTTGTTTACTGTTTCTGTTCATCAGGAGGTGATTTAAAAAGCTAAAAATAAAGCAGCATCCAATGAACACGATACTCCTATTTACTGAGAAGAGCTAACAGGAAGCAAGCAACTTGTGACACATTAATAGACATATGATCCCTGTGAGGGGAATTACACACTCTCAAAGTAAACAGTACCATCCGCCATCATCAAATTTGCAGCATGACTGCTATGGCACCCTGGCTCTGTGCATCAGGGAAATACCATGCGATGGGGTAAATGGGGTAAGACAAAGGCTCCTACAGGACTTCGGTGAAAATCAAAAGCACATATTTACTCGGCTTCTATTGTTTAGAATGGATGGGCTGTCATCTAGGCAAAAAGCTAAATCATGACTACTAGTTTCCATGTTTATAAAGTGGCTAGATAGACAGGATATACATGTATGTGGAGAAAACACTTGTTCTTTACTGATATTCAATACTCAGTTGACTCTGGAAGTCAGTACAGTGCATTCAAGTTCTCCAAGGGTTTCTGAGCAGTGTGCTACCTTGAAAGAGACAAAGATTCAAAATATTATTGTTTGTAGATTAAAAAAAAAAAAGCTAGCTCTACTCTACTTCAATGATAAAAAATACAATATTAATTTCAAAAAAGACCTAGTTTTCTCTGGCAAAGGTGACCTGAAGTACAGACCAAGTACACAGTATGTATTGTACAAATAGTTCACACAGATTGCCTTCATTTACCCAGCTGAGGTTACAGCAAAGTAACCCAATGCCTAAAGAAGTCAATGATTTACCCAAGTTCTACTATCGATTTAGTGGCAAAAAAAATAGGATTAGAACTCACATCTCGTAACTTCTAATTCTATATACCGGAGATTATTAGTGCTGGAGATATATATATATATATATATATATATATATATATATATATGTGTATATATGTATATGTGTATATATATACACACATGTATATATGTATACATGTACATGCATATATGTACACATATACACATATATGTATATATACATACATGTGTATATACACACATATATACATATATGTGTATATATATGTATATATATACACATATATATTCAACATTGTTTAAAACAAAATAAAGTTACCCACTCTTAGCCCCTGGTTTTTATATTATTTTGTACCCCCAAATAGATGTCTTCTGGAGAAAGGGAAAATGTGATCTAAGTTGGATTTCTTTGAAAATTTGGGTCTTAAATCCCTCAAGTTTAATAAGGACTAAAAGGGAGCAAGCGACAGGTCTTAAAGAAATATTATGGTGTTTTTCGTCCTTCTACTATGTACTTTTTACATATTTACATACTTGTCAACAAGTTGGCTTCCGAAAAGACTGCCTTAGAGTCCTGTCTTACAAGGGAGTGAAAAAACCATCTAACCTTAAACCAATACAAAGACTAAGAACTAACAAATATATTAAAACATAATTAAGAAGCAAATGTATGACACAAATATAAAATGAAAATAACTTCTGTAAGGGCAGACTTTGGAAGACAGTACAGTGCATTCAAGTTCTCCAAGGGTTTCTGAGCAGTATGCTACCTTGAAAGAGACAAAGATTCTGAATTGCCATGCATAGGAGCTATCACAGATTTAAAAAATTCATCTTTTAACGGATGCAACACTACACAACTATAGATCAAGGTGTGGCAATGTGGGTAGTCCAGACAGGAGGTAAGAAAGAAAACTGTGTGTGAAAAGGGAAATTTTGTATATTACCTGATTAGCTGATAGAGTATAATAAAAACCACACGACACCACACGTTAAGGGTAGCACAGTTACAATTATTCTGTAATCACACCTCCTATGCATGATCATGTGTAGTGTTGAATGTCTCCTACTCTAACAGAATTACCAGTAACATGATAGTTAAATAGATCCTCTAACAGACTCACTAACTACTTGATCTGTCTGTTATGTTAATTCTCAGGTCTTTAGGGAAAATCATAACATTTCCATAGTATTTGGAAATGTTTTCCCACATAACGAAGGGCTGAGAAAGACAGACAGGAATTTGAACAATGGTTTTAAAGGATTAAGTTTTTCTCTGCTTCTCTGTTTCTTACGGTCTACTCTAACATTTACTGGTCATTTCTTAAGTCGTAATCTTCTGTATATAATTGTTTTGTACAAATAAAAGCACAAAGTATTTTTAAAGTGTCAAAAATATTTGCCCATGGAAAGACATCTCTGAATCAGTTACTGCAGACCTGAAATTTGACCATAGTGTCTAATCATTAGTTGTGAAACTAACATGTGAGGAATCAAAAATGTAAGGGTTGGATTGTGGAGGGAACATTTTACAGTTTGTTAAGGCTTAAATATGCTCTGACAGTTTATTTCTAATCTTAAAGCCTTCCAATTTTTTCCTATATTTTAATGTTTTCTCAGTCTTTACCATGATGCCTGAAGCAAAGCATGTGGCCCCTCTGTTACATCTGATCTTTCTTACACATACTATGCTTATGGCTACTGGCACAAAATGTGAGATTTGTTTGGATTAGGTTTTCTTTTGAGAAGAGCTCTGGAGGACCTATTGATTTAACTGTGCTTGAAATCAGCCCTTCTGACAAGATTACACAGAGACCATTGAGCAAATGATAAGACTAAAAATGCCAGTTTACTGCCTTTTGATTTGAAGTTCTGTTTTCTAAAAATTTAACTGGTACACTGAACTTCATCTACAGTCTTATGTTAACTATAAATTCAAAATAATTATCTCTGTCTTTTTTGGTGAAAAGTAATTAACAGAATTTTGCCATTTCTGTTTTCCTAGCCTAAGATTCTTGAAAGACTAGAGTTGAAAAGTCCTCGGTATATGGAATTCTAGTCCAATATTTCTCTGCCTGAGCTACCCGTGGGTGTGAGGACTTTCGAACTTCACAATTAGATTCCAAGGTCTCCTTCCTGACCTCTGCTTGAGGAAGAAGAGGGACACAGCAAAGCAAAAATAAATACGTGTCCCTGAAAGGAAAATGAGGCCCAGAACGTGGGTTCGAGGTCACATAAATTACAAATAATTTTCTCAAGAAAGCTTACCCATCTTATCCTTTTGTTTATTTTCCCCATAACAATCTCAATTTTTTTTAAATCTGATTTAAATCCACCTTAGTTAACATACAGTGTAATAACGATTTCAGGAGGAGAATTGAGTGATTCATCACTTACATACAACACCTAGTGCTCATCCCAACAAGTGCCCTCCTTAATGCCCATCACCCATTGTGCCTATCCTCCCACCCAACACCCCTCCAGCAATCCTCAGTTTGTTCTCTGTATTTAAGAGCCTCTTACGGTTTGGCTCTCTCTCTGTTTTTATCTTATTTTTCCTTCGCTTCCCCTATGTTCATCTGCTTTGTTTCTTACATTCACATATGAGTGAAATCATAAGATATTTATCTTTCTCTGGCTAACTTCTTTCACTTAGCATAATACAATCTCGATTTGTAATCATTTATTTCCAGTTATTTTGCTGCCTCCTCTGTTAACAGGCATTCTTCTTACAGTATATAAAATGAAGGAGTTAGCTCTATGCTGTTTGAATTATTAGAAGCATATTTTTTTAACTGAGGTAAAAGGAATACAACATGGAATTAACCATTAACCATTTGAAAGTGTACAATTAAGTGTCATTCAGTACATTCATCGTGCTGTGCAACCATCATCTCTACCTAGTTCTAAGACATTTTCATCATCCCCAAAAGAAACCCATAACTATTACCAAGTACTCCCTATTCCCCCATTCCCAAAGCCCCCAGCAACCATCAATCTGCTTTCTGTCTTCATGGATTTGCTTATTAGGAATACTTCATATAAATGGAATCATATAATGTGTGGATTTTTGCACCTGGCTTCTTTCACTCAGCATAAAGTATTCAAGGTTCACCCACGCTGTAGTATGCATCTACCTGTACGCCATTCCATTTTTTGGCTAAGAGCCGACCGTACAGATATACCAATGTAGTTCATTTGTACACGAGCAGATGGACATCTGAATTTGTTTCCACGTTTTGGCTATGGAGAGTAATGCTCCTATGAATGTTCAGGTACAAGTATTTGTTTGAGTCTGTTTTTTTAATACTTTTGGGACTATACCTTGGGGTAGACATATTGGGTCATGTGGTTATTCTACATCTCAGTTTTGGACAAATCAAGCACTTCTTTTTTTAAGCTCTTCTACCCCTTCTGAATACGAGTCTCTGCTGCCAAATGGAGACAAAAGCATTAGAGAAACATGGTCACTGACTATTGTGGCTCAAAACTTAAAAGGCCCAATGACTTTTTAACTGCCTAGCACTGTGCCAGGCACTGGGGAGGTGTTGTCAGTAAATATTTGTGTAATGAATGAATAAACTCTTGACCAAGGGCTATCAAGTTCTGATTACATTTCTTCTTTGATTCATCTCTTTAAACAACTCTCATGTATACCCCACCAAACTAGTTTTTACGCCCTTTTGTTTTATACTTCTTTGAAATGGCATGCACTTCTGGATAGTGGATGGGGCAAGAAAACGTGTCTTCTAGGCCCGGCAGAAACTTGTAAAGATTTCCTGGTACTGAATAGCTATCTGCCATCACCTGGTTATCTCATTCTCTCACCCTGTATGCAACAGACTAGTTGGCCTTCTCGATTAGAAAGATAAGAAAAAGGGAGAATCAAAGTGTGAGCCACGCTTGGGTCAGTTATAAATCACTTTTGTTTTTCTCCCCAAGGATCACATAGGCAGCTTTTAATACAGTGAGTCTAGCAGTTCTTATACTGTTAGAAATCTTGTACAGAAGTGACCTAGGATCCAGATGCTTAGCTAATCTTGTACCCCATCTCCTCATTTTATAATCTAAATTCCAGGGAAAGTTGTAACAGAGTAAAACAAAATCTATATTCATCTTTAAGACAGAAAGCTACCAAGGTTCGCTGAAATTTTACCCATTCACAAATAGATTTTTCAGAGTTAGATTAATAACATTTAAACATATGAAAACATGGTTTTTTTCCCCTTCTTGTATAGAAACCATATATGGACTATGTCAGGAAACAGCCCCCATAATCAGTGGGGGGGGGGTTTTCTGCTAATACTTCTTTAAATATTTTCTAAATGTCATAATGGCATATGCTTTATTCAGCTTTACTTAGGTCAATATTACCTGATAATAACTTTGCTTTCTTTAACTTCACAAGAAAAATACAATATATAAACTGTAAAGAGAGTAAATAATTATTAAGGACATTTATATCATATTTCTAATTACATGTATAAGACAAAAACTGAATCTATTCCATAAAATTGATACGGGTGCATATTTCTGGACTCTAGAGACTGGTGTTATTTTAAAGATATAATGCTTACTAAAAGTCATGATGAGAGTTTCATGTAAAGACTGATCTCTTTGAACGTGGCATGTTGAGAAACTAGCCTGATTGCTGCAGACACAAAGGGGACATAATAGCAGGCTTGTATCCAGGAAAACTATTCCTCATCCAAGGGAGTTTTGGAAGAAAAGGAAGAGGAAGCCAGGTATGTTCCCTGAAAAAGAGATGAGGCTACCACCCTTGACCCAACATGTTCATACCACTAGCTCGGTGCTCAAATTTGAAGGTAACATGTGAGATCTTGCTTGCTTTTTCCATGACACTCTAATTTCACTTTTTGGACTCTTCCACCGATTTTTCTCCTGGAACAGTTTGAAATAGTTTCTTTCTGTATAAATTCAGTGTATTTCCTTTTACCCTTCCCAGAGTAAAGGCATACTATTTGATAAACACAAAATAAAATCATTCAGCCCAACAGAGAACACTCAACATTATATAGGAATAAATGTATAACATCATTTATTACATGAGTCGATTACCTATCATTTATTGACCATTAAAACTTTATTCATTTAGTGAACACATATTTGCTGAGAAAAGACTGTGTCTGGCCCAGCTGGGGATAAAGCAGTGAACAAGCAAAGTACTTGCCTTTATGGAGGTTATATTTTACTGAGAGGAAATGGTGGAGGGAGGAATACTGTACAAAAAGCTTTATACAATACCACTTCACAGACACTAGAATGGCTATTATAAAAAAAATGGATGCATAGGGCCACTTGTACCCCAATGTTCATAGCAGCACTCTCAACAATAGCCAAATTATGGAAAGAGCCTAAATGTCCATCAACTGATGAATGGATAAAGAAATTGTGGTTTATATACACAATGGAATATTACGTGGCAATGAGAAAAAATGAAATATGGCCTTTTGTAGCAACGTGGATGGAACTGGAGAGTGTGATGCTAAGTGAAATAAGGCATACAGAGAAAGACAGATACCATATGGTTTCACTCTTATGTGGATCCTGAGAAACTTAACAGGAACCCATGGGGGAGGGGAAGGAAAAAAAAAAAAAAGAGGTTAGAATGGGAGAGAGCCAAAGCATAAGAGACTGTTAAAAACTGAGAACAAACTGAGGGTTGATGGGGGGTGGGAGGGAGGAGAGGGTGGGTGATGGGTATTGAGGAGGGCACCTTTTGGGATGAGCAGTGGGTGTTGTATGGAAACCAATTTGTCAATAAATTTCATAAAAATAAATAAATAAATAAATAAATAAATAAATAAATAAAACTTTCCATTTAAAAAAAATGGAAAATAACAAGTTTTGGCAAAAATATGGGAAAAAATGGAACCCTCGTGCCTTGCTGGTGGGAATATAAAATGGTGCAGTTCTTCAAAAAGTTAAACACAGAGTTACCAAATGATCTAGCAATTCTACCCCTAGCTATATACCTGAAACAACTGAAAGCAGGGACTTCAACAGCTACTTGTCTATCAATGTTCATAGTAGCATTACTCACAGCGCCAAAACACAGAAACAACACAAACATTCATCAAAACGTGAACGGGTAAACAAAATGTGGCACATCAATACAGCAGAATAGTATTTGGTCTTTAACAAGAATAACATCCTGATACCTGATGCAACACGGATAAGACTTAAAAACATTACGCTAAGTGAAATAAGTCAGACACAAAAGGACAAACAGTGTATAATTCCACTTACATATCTACAATAAGCAAACTCAGACAGACAAAAGTAAAATAGAAGTTACCTGATCTGAGGGAAAGAAAGGTACTGAATTTGTTTGGAATGATAAAAATTTCCTGGCAATGAATAGTGGTGATGGTTGTACCACATTGTGAATGTACGTAATGCCACTAACATGTATGATTAAAAATGGTTGGAATGGAAACTTCTATGTTATGTATATTTTACCAGGATCAAAAAAACCCCATTAAATTATACATTCTGGATGCATGAATTATATGGCTTGTGAATGCTATCTCAATAAAGGCATTATTTTTTAAAAAGCTTTCACGCATTCTGTCATCTCATCTTCCTCTATGTAATCACATTTAACCTTCATATTTTAAATATCATTTCTGTTTTTGACTTCTGTGTCTGTATCTCCAGCTCTGATTTCTCTGTAAACTCTAGATTTACATATCCAGTTGCCTATTTATCATACCTATTTGAAAACTAAAAAGTTACTTCAGACCTAACGACGTGACGTGCCCTGGAAACAAATCTCTACTTTTACTCTCAAATCTACTCTTCCCCTGGCCTCCCGTATCTCACGAATAGCCACACCATTCACCGAACTGCTCAAGCAAAATAGCTAGAATTCTTTCAGACGTTACAGTGTCAGCCCGACAAAACTAGCATGAGGACAGTGAGGGGGTACCAAAGACAAAATAATTAAGGTAAATGATATTTCAATCCAATGTTTAAAAAATAAAATTAATACCAAAAATCCATGAGAACAATAAAGGTTTCACAGTCTTAACTGTACCACTCTGCTTTATATGTATCCTATCAATGATCACTAATTGATATTTCCTTCATTTTATTTCTGTGTATAGGTATATATTTCATCTTCCATTCAGTGTAAGTACCATGAGAACAGGAGTTTAATCTGCCTTGTTCACCACTTTATCGCATGAAGTTGTGCTCCATTTACCAGGCTCTCCTACTGGCTGAGTTCAAACGTGAATTTTTCCAAGAGAGGATCTGTCATTTCAGGTTCTGGAATTGGTTGTATGACCTCCTTCCTCTCTTCTTCCCTCTAGACAGAGGGGTGCCTGTGGCTTCCCACTGTTGCTAACCCCTGGAATGCCTCGTGTTATGCCATTTCAGCTCTTCCACCATATTTATAACCCATTTTGCATATTAAATGTCCCCTCATGAACTATTTGGAATGTATTTGTTTTAACCAACTAGATCCTGGCCACTACAGTAGTTTAGGCAACAAACATCTGAGTGTGTGTTTTTTTTAATTTTTAACATTTATTCATTTTTGAGAGAGAGAGAGAGAGAGAGAGAGCATGAGTAGGGGAGGGGCAGAGAGAGAGGGAGACACAGAATCTGAGGCAGGCTCCAGGCTCTGAGCTGGCAGCACACAGCCCGATGCGGGGCTCGAACTCAGGAACAGTGAGATCATGACCTGAGCCGAAGTCAGACGCTTAACCGACTGAGCCACCTGGGCACCCCCAAACATCTGAGTGTTTAATCAACATTATACATAAATTCCTGAAAGTCTTTCATGAGGTAAAAGAAAAAGATAAGCAAATTATATAGTTATGTATTCGCAAAAAGTACAGATAACGATGTATAAACACCACACATTTAATAAATTAAGGCACTTTTGCATTTTCTTATCTATGAGGAAAGTCTTTTACTGATATTCTACAATGAAAAAAGAGCAGAATCAAACAGTGAGTTAGTTTAATTTAAAGGCAGAATCAAACATTTTTGGGGAGAGACGTTTTTATTCTATATGACATGCAAATTTTGCATTTGGTTTCTTTTCAATACTTCTTATGCAGTTTTAGTATCAATTTCAATCAGTAGTAATTTTTAGATTTTTCTGACTAGAGAGAAGAGCCATTAATCTGGATCACCTACAATTCACTAAAAGAACCAATAGTTTAAATGCCAGCAAACTGATAACTTTCCTTGGCAAAAACAGGACATTTTTAGAAAAAAAGGTCTGATAATTTCTATTTCTTTATAAATATAAACATGCTTGCAATGTGACAATTTTAGTAAAAAATTTTTGTCAACAAAGAATGTAGGAATAAAATCCTCTACACTCTGCCAGAATATAATGCTATACAGTCCTGTTAGAGGTATGATTAAAAGTGTTAAGAACAAAACCCAAGTGGGACTAATATTACCCAAATATGAAAAAAAAAATACAAGAGGAGGAGGCTTGCACAGGCAGAAGAAGCCACCAACATGCTGTGTGATTACGGACAGGTAACTAGTCTTCTCTGAACTTCAGTTACCTGATCATAAAATTATAAAGGTACTTAATTTCCTATCCTTGCTGTGAGAAGCAAAGAGCATCCTAATGTAAACATACTTTGTAATGGACAAACAGCTACTTAACATGTATCACTGCTGTTTCTGTGATGTGCAGTGATGGCTTCATCCCTTAGATGATTGTCAACCTCACTACATGTCTTGAACCTTCTCACTTCTGCCCAATGTTATTTCATATACCTTTCATTACTCATAATATTTCACCACTGGCTACATATGGAATTTATACCAAGGTCACCACTTTTTAAAAGCTTTATCTCCTTTTCAGCAGTACCTCATAAAAGAGATAAATCAGATAGCCCTTGATATTTAGTCTCCTTATCCTACTGTGAATACACTGTTCTTCCATTTCTGTTCTCCAGATCCAACTACTCATTTTTATAGAAAAGTTCAATATAAACAGAATGCCCTTTATGGGACTGAAGTCCCACACATTTGAAATTCAGTTAAACTTGTCTCATAGTATTGCCAGAAGGAGCTGCAGTTGACCTGAGGCATAAAGTGGAAAGTGTCCATAGGTGCAGCAGTAGGGAGAAAAATAAGTAAATAGAACAGCAATAAAGGAGGCATTGCCCATTATTAGCTTTGCTCTTTCCTTGGTTTTAGATGGAAGAATCACCAATGAGATTCTAGAACTGGATGGTTAAATATTTGCAGTTGTCAACAGCTGTGTTCATGGAACATTCATTTTGAAATTCAGTATTTTCAGAAGCATGGGTCACATGCAAAACATTTATCCCTAGCCAGAGGATAGGTGGAATAATTACACAGGAGATAGTGCCACAGTCAGCTGTCAAACCTACTTAGCTGTCAATACTATAAGGTTATTTCTCATGTTCTTCTCATATGAAATGACTGTCACAAAGAATTGAAAATGGCTTTATTGTATGCATGAATTCCAATTATAATATCTGCTTCTTCCTTAAAAAGTCCATTATGATAATAGCCAGAGATGGGAAACGCTATTGGAATGGAGGAGTTCAATCCTATTACATTCAGTCTTATCAGAATGCAGGGCCTTCCCACATTATTCTTCATACACACATGAAGAATATCATAACGATTAACTGGACATCTTTTATTTGAGTGCTTTCTTGAAGCCACAATTGATACAACAGCACTGTAATCATTCCCACTCTCAAAACCCTTCTGTTCACTAGTCTATTAAATACAATTGCAATGGACTACCTTGGTGGCTAATTTGAAAAAACTATTACATTGCTTTTTGCTTCTGGTTTCCCTTACTAATATGGATTTATTTGGAATACAAACTGTACGAAGTATTGCTGCCTAATTTGACTTTGTAGTTACTGATGTCTTTATTTACCACTTATTATGTCTACAATGTATAAAGCACATAACACGAATAAGTCATTAATTTGCATTGTGGCCTTGGGTACATTAGTTTCTCATTTTTCAAATAACAATCTACATGAAGGTTTACATCCTTTCCTGAAATTCCAAAATGATATTGTTGATACTATCATTGTGCATGTTTACATTTACCTGATCCATTCAGTGCATTATTGAGAAATTTTACAGAGGGAGTCTTTGTGTGCATGTTTGTGTACTCTGTGTACCTGTACCTTAGCTCTTTCCCTTCACTAATACAAATCACTCAGTGATATTGTAAACTATTCTAATTTTCTCAACACAGGCTCATCCCTTTCTATACTATGGTCTCGGTCTCCTCTCCATTATTTCTCAGAAAATGTTGTTACTAGTGTTATCAGTAATCTCCCGACTTTCAGTCATTATCTGGCTCAAGCACAATATGACATTTAATAATGTTTATGTCCATTCATCTTGAGATTTGATTACAGGGCCTTTACCTGGTTTTCCTTTTGTGCTTCTATTCATTCACTCCTTTCCCCTTAAATGCCAGAATTTCCCTAGGTTTTTGTCCTCGCTATTCATTCCCGCTTGAGTGCTCTTATGTTACAAAGTGGTACTCAGAATGAAATACAGCTACCCCGATTGACAGAAAACAGTTGTGCCCTGGTAGTGTAGGAAGTAACAGAGGAAATGTTGCACTTGTTCAAAATAAATGGAAAAGTAAGTAAATTTTTAATGAGTATATGTTAATAGTGGAAAATTCTCACCTATGATCCCCAGTTACCCTGAAGCCAAATCGAGGGTCAGATCCTGGTACCAGGTTCTTTGCTGTCCACAGGATTTCATCCCATTAAGACCCTCAACAACAATGGGTAACACCTGTCTGTTTCCCCACACCAGTAGCTAACAAGATAAGCTCTAAAGTGCTTTCATCTTTGGCAATACAATAGGTAAAAACAGGTCTTTCATTTTAGTCTTAACTTACAGTTCTATTATTTGTAAGGCTGAATGTCTTTTCATATACTTAAGTGGTATTTATATTCCTTCTTTGATCATTTTGACCTCTTCTTTCCTCCTGGGTTACTGATCTTATTTTTATTAATTTGTAGACAGTTTTTGAGACTAAATTATGAGACAGGAAATACTGAGAAACACTTTGGGACCAGGCAGATTAGAGCACTGGTTATTGAGGTATCAAAAGAAAGGAGCATAGGCACACCTGGGTGGCTCAGTCGGTTAAGCGTCTGACTTCAGCTCAGGTCATGATTTCATGGTTCTTGAGTTTGAGCCCCACGTCGGGCTCTGTGCTGACAGCTCACAGCCTGGAACTTGCTTTGGATTCTGTGTCTCCCTCTCTCTCTGCCCCTCCCTTACTTGTGCTCTGTCTCTCAAAAATGAATAAATGTTTGAAAAAGAAAGAAAGCAAGGAAGAAAGAGGCATAGAAAAAGCATATGACCAGAAGTGGTCATCCCTTCTCAGGAAGAGAGTGCGGTACCTTTGAGAGGAAATGTGTCCTTTGAAACCTAACGGTGAAGGGTGGGGGAGGAAATGCTGCCTAAAAATAAAGGGCTCTAATAAACCAAGATATTGTCAATGAATAAGAAACCAGACTTGTGCAAGAAAAGACCATTTTCTAAAAACTACTACCACCACCAACAACAATAAAAACAATAAAATCTATGTGTGTAGATAATAACAGCAAATGAAGGTGGTCTTAAAATATGAAATGAAGTAAGCCGTGTGATCTCCCTGCCCTAGCCACCTCAAAGTGTCTTCTCTTGCTGGTTCAGGGCAAAAAGCCATTGAGTATCAGTTAAGCAGGTAAAACCATTGTAAAATACATCTGCACACAGAGGCGCCTGGGTAGCTCCATTGGTTAAGTGTCCGACTCTTGATCTCAGCTTGGATCATGATCTCAGTGTTCATGGGTTCAGGCCATGCATTTGGCTCTGTGCTGAGAGTGCTAAGCCTGCTTGGGATTCTCTCTCCCTCTCTCTGCTCCTCCCCCATTCTCTTTCTCTCTCAAAACAAATAAACTGAAAAAAAAAACCCCACATCTGCATACATACACATCCACACTTGCACACAGCAGAGGAAAATTTTTAACACAATACCCCAAAAGGAATTTTATACTTAAATAAGTGATTGCAGAATTAGAAAAACACTATGAATCATAAAAGTGAAAAAAAAAAAAAAACCTCCAAAAAGAAAATGACAAATCTCAGGGAAATGTGAAACAGGAGCTAATCAAATTCAGGAGAGATAGAACATGAATGAGGACTAAATTGCAAGGTGCTTGTGGTAAGCGGAATTTTTAAATGGCCAGTGAAAGATGACCCACTCTAATTTTCAGCACGCTTAAATATAAGACTTATTACTCCTTTCGTTATGTTATATGGCACCATAACTTAAAATAGGAAAGATGATTCCATATTCTCCAGATGGGCCCTTAAAAGCATAGAGCTTTCTCTAGCTGGTAGCAAAAGAGGAAGTCTGAGACCCTTGAAGCATGAAAAGGATTCAATATGCCATCACTGGCTTAAAGATGGAGGAAGACACTGAACAAATAGGAGCAACTGTGAGGAGATAAGAGTGGTCCCTGGATGACAATCAGGAAGAAAATAGGAATCTTAATCCTATAACCACAAGAATCTAAATTTAGCCAACCACTTGATATGGATTCTTCCCCAGATATTCCAGTTAAAAGCCTGGCCCAGGCAACCCAGACTCTTGACTTGTGAGACCCAAAGCTCAGTCTGCCCTGTGTTCTGACCAACAGAACTGTAAGAAAACAAAAATGGGTTTTATTTTTGGCCACTAAGTTTGTGGTAACTTGTTATGGCAGCAAGAGTAAATTAATAGAGTTCCCAAGGGAGAACAGGTATAACCACCATTAACATAGGCTTATAAAGGACAGAATAGAAAAAGGAAAAAAATACAAAAAGGTTTAGAAAGAATGTGACAGAAAAGACACAAAGAGATGATCCAGAATACTTATAACTGAAATCCCTGAAAGGAAAGAAAAAAAAAAAACAAATCAAAGGAACAGAAATGTTTTAAGACTCCACTCAAAGAAAACTTTGCTGAAATAAAAACTCTGGATTTACATATTAAAAGAACCCAACACATAACAGGCAAAAAAGAGAAAGGATGGTTAAATCCAAGAAATACCTTATCAAAACCATTATGCTTTAAAACTAACAAAACACTCTGCACTGGCAAAGCAGTCTTGAAAGACAAAAGCAACCTACAGAATGGGAGAACATATTCGCAAAAGACACATCTGATAAAGGGTTAGCATCCAAAATATATAAATAAACTTATATAAGTCAATACCCCAAAAACAAACAATCCAATTTAAAAATGGACAGAAGAGGGGCACCTGGGTGGCTCAGTCGATTAGGCATCCAACTTCGGCTCAGGTCATGATCTCATGGTTTGTGGGTTCAAGACCACGTTGGGCTCTGTGCTGACAGTTCAGAGCCTGGAGCTGGCTTTAGATTCTGGGTCGGCCTCTCTCTCTGCCCCTGCCCTGCTCACATTCTGTCTCTCTCTCTCTTTCAACAATAAAATAAACATTAAAAATTTTAAAAAATAAAATAAAATAATAAAAATGGACAGAAGACATGACCAGACATTTCTCCAAAGAAGACATCCAGATGGCCAAGAAACATAAGAAAAGATGCTTGTTATCACTCATCTTTAGGAAACTACAGATCAAGACTATGATGGGGGCTCCTGGGTGTCTCAGCTAGTTAAGCTTCTGACTCGGTTTTGGCTCAGGTCATGATCTCATGGAGTTTGAGTCTTGCATTGGGCTCCTCACTGAGAGTGCAGAGACTGCTTGGGATTCTCTCTCTCCCTCTCTCTCCGCCCCTCCCTGGTGTGTGTGCATGCTCTCGCTCTCTCTCTCTCTCTCTCTCTCTCTCTCTCAAAATACATAAATAAACTTTCAAAAGACTACAATGGGATGTCACCTCATACCTGTCATAATGGCTAAAACAAAAGGCACAAGAAACAACAGGCAGTGAGGATGTGGAGAAAGGGAAACGCTCTTGCACTGTTGGTGGGAATGCAAACTGGTACAGACACTGTGAAAAACAGTATGGAGGCTCCTCAAAAAGGTAAAAACAGAACTACCTTACAATCTAGTGGGCTTTTACCCTCCCCAAATACAAAACATTACCTCAAAAAGAGACATGCACCCCTATGTTTATAGCAGCATTATTTACAATAGCCAAGATATGAAAACAGCCTCTGTCCATCGACTGATGAATGGATAAAGATGTGGTATATATATACAATGGAGTATCATTCAACCATAAAAAATAATGAAATCTTTCCATGTACAAAGACATGGAAGGAGCTAGAGTGTATATTCTAAGTGAAGTAAGTCAGAGAATGACAAATGCCATATGATTTTACTCATATGTAGAATTTAAGAAACAAAAGAGCAAGGGAAAGAAAAAGACAGAGACAAGTAAAGAAACAAACGATTCTTTTTTTCTCTAATGAGAACAAACTGATGGTTACCAGAGGGGAGGTGGGGGGGATGGGTGAAATACATGATGGGGATTAAGGAGCACACTTGTCATGAGGAGCACAGGATGATGTATGGAATTGTTGAATCACCAAATTGTGCAGTTGAAAATAACATAACACTGTATGTTAACCATCATGTAAATAAAATAAAATAAAATAAAATAAAATAAAATAAAATAAAATAAAATAAAATAAAATAAAATAAAAATAACATCCTCTGAACCTTCAGAGAAAAGGCCAAGTCACTTACAAAAAAAGAAAACACAAAGCCCAACAAGGGCAGAGTAACATTTTCAAGAATGTAAAGGACAGAGTATGAGCCTAGATTTTTTACCAGCAAGGTTTTAAACATTAAAAAAAAAGAATGTCAGGAAATATTGTACATATAAATGCTTCCTACAAATAGAGAATGTTACAATGTTACAATGGACAATGTTACACTGTAAGGACAGAGAAGGATCTGGAGAAGATTTGGTAGTGAGCATACTTAACTGAAGTTCTGGTACTAAAATAAACACAGTATTAAGTATTATGGTCATAAGAATAACAAATAAATGCTATTTTCTCTGATGAAGTATTAATAACACACCTAAAAAATGCAGAGAGAAGGAAGAAAGGAGTAGAGAGTAACCTGATTCATTAACATATAGGTGAGATTTAAAATATTTACAGCTGGCCTAACAGTATAAATCGAGGTAAGATAAAAGAGGAGTAAAATCACATAATGGTATCAGTGTAAAGATAACTGGTGGGAACAACAACAACAAAAAAGAACAGAGAATAAAAATAGTATGGCAGAGCTGTAGGATCTTTTTATATTAAGGATATTTATGTATTCTGATTTCTAGCTCAAATATCTTTTGTCAGTTTGTTGTCATTAATTTTATTTTGACTGACATGAAGACTGGCTACTATTTCTTTGTAATAATTATATCAATCATTTTATAACTTCTGGATTTAGTGACTTTTAGAAAGACCTTTTCTATGCTGCAATTATAAATATTTTAAATTTTTTCAGTATTTTCTTCCAGTACTTGGGTAGTTTCATCATTGACTTATATTTACAAAAATGGTAAGATAGAAAAAAGCTTGTTTTTTCAAACAGGTTCCTTTTTTACGAACACCACTGAGTGAAAACTTTATCTTTCCTCCACTGACATGTGATGCCACTCCTGATGTATGGCAAACTTCTGTATGTCTCGGGAATTATTTCTTAAATATCCAACTGTTCACCTTATCTCCCGTGAAATTTATACAGCAGGAAACCCAGATATTAATTTAATTATATTAAATTAATTATATTAAATTAATTATATTTAATTAAATATATTAATAAATATATTATATTTATTAATAAATATAATATAAATAATATAAATAATATATTTATATTTATATTATATATTTATATTATATATAAATAATATAAATAAATATATTATATTTATATATTATAAATAAATATAAATAAATATAAATAAATAAATAAAATATAAATATATTAATAATTAAATATATTTAATTAAATATATTTAATTAATTATATTAAATTAAATTAAATATATTAAATTAAATATATTAATAAATATATTATATTTATTAATAAATATAATATAAATAATATAAATAATATATTTATATTTATATTATATATATATTTATATTATATATAAATAATATAAATAAATATATTATATTTATATATTATAAATAAATATAAATAAATAAAAATAAATAAATAAAATATAAATATATTAATAATTAAATATATTTAATTATATTAAATTAATATCTGGTAAGGCAAATCCCTTGCCATTACTTATTCTTTAAATTAAGTTTTTATTTTAATTCCAGTATAGCTAACACACAGTGTAATATTATTTTCGGGTGTACAATATAACAATTTAACAATCCTATATATTATTTAGTGCTCATCCTGATCAGCATACTCTTTAATTCCCATCACCGGTTTCATCCATCCCCCGAACTAATCTCCTAAACAATTTCTTCATTATTCTTGGGTATTTATTTATCCATGACTGGTTTTAATGGGATGTCTTTATGAATGATCAATTTTGCATAACAACAAGTAATTTAATGTTTTACATTAGCGAAAAAAAAACCCCACAAAATTTGCATGTCATCTTAAGATGACACCCTATTGGTCATCTATCAGCAAATTCCCTATCAATGTTTCCAGATGCCCCTCTGTTTTTAGGGGTAGTTTCCTAGAGAAGTGGCAAGAGGCTAGACTTTGCAGTCAGAGATTTGGATTTGTTCCCTGCCTCAACTGCTTACCATTTTATAACCTTCAGCCTATTACTTAAGTTGCTTGAATGTCAGGTTCTTCATTGGAAAAAAAGAGGGTAAAAATGCCTGCTTTCTAAAGTTCCTGGAGCATTAGATAAATTGTATTTTGAATAACTTTGAAATATGGCTGACTCTTGGTGGGAACTCTCTGGAAAATAAATTCAAATAGATTTTGACAACATCCTCATCCATAGCTCCAATATAGATTTCTCTCCTAACTCCAGAATTTCCATGACTTGAATCCTTTTATTTGTCTGATAACTTCTAGTCACCCTTTAAGAAAGGTCAACTATCATTTCCTTTGGAGATAGTTGGTCTCACTTCTCCGTGTTTAGCACTTCCTCTCCTTTACCACTCTGCCCACAAGTCTATAAACTGTGGTGTATTCTATTTATCTGATTACTTGTTTGCCTCACCAAGCAAACTGTTAACTCCTACATGGAAAGTCACTTGTTACTGATCCTATTGTCTCAATCTCAGCGTACGACTTCCCTTGTAATCCATTCTCTAAAGCAGCTGCGGGTTGAACACACATACATCTTTTTATGGGGAAAAGGAGAGCACATAGGTCATAATTATATTTGTAATTTTTCTTTGTTCTTTATTTTATGACAAGAAAATGGGGAAAAGCATGACACCAAATCAGTTCCTAGAAATGGTTTTCGTCATTATCCCATAAAACTGCCATCGACTAGACATGGCTTCCGGGCCCTACTTGTCAAGAGGAAGCGCAGGCATCACAACAGGAAGTGCACAAACAAAAGGAAGTGCAGACCACTTAACACCCCACCATCGGAGGCGCGGAAGGTGCAGCCTGAGGCAGCACGCAAGCGCACTGAGGCAGCACGCAAGCGCACTGAGGCAGCACGCAAGCGCACTGAGGCAGCACGCAAGCGCACTGAGGCAGCACGCAAGCGCACTGAGGCTATGTAGCTTGACCCCTCCGCGTCAACTTCCGGCCTAGCCAAGGGCCACGACGTAAGGCCCGGTACAGAGGCTACGGCCTGTACAGACACAGGTATTTTGGGAGACTGCCAAGAATTCTGTGATTTGTTTTCTTGCTGGCGGGTTTCTTGGTATTAATTGTGAAGTTAGGCTGGTGGCTCCAGTGTGGAGTTGGGACATTCTGCAGACCTATACATTTGTATCAGAGACACTATTTTTATCCCGCTCATCAAGGCACTTGCAGTTTCCCTTCTTTCTAGGGCCCCTGTTGCCCCACGATGCAACAGTCTTTAGAACAAGCTCTGGACCGTGCGGACTATATCATTGCCAGTGCCCAGCAGAGGCCTCCTAAAAGGAAAGGCTCAGCGAGTGGGGGAGCATCTCTGGATGAAAAACTTTATGACCTGTATGTGGAAGAATGCGGGAAGGAGCCTGAGGCTACGGAGGAATTAAGAAGCAACGTGAACTTGTTGGAGAAGCTCCTGAGGAGAGAGTCGTTGCCGTGCTTAGTGGTCAACCTATACCCAGGAAAGGAGGGATATTCGCTGATGCTCGAGAGTGAAAATGGATCCTATTCGGAGACCATTCGACTGCCTTACGAAGAAGGGGAGTTGCTCGAATACTTGGATGCTGAACAATTACCTCCTGCTCTGGTGGATCTCCTGGAAAAATCTCAGGTTAACTTTTTTCACTCTGGGTGTGTCATAGCCCAGGTACGGGACTACCGGCAGTGCAGTCGGGAACCTCCCGGCTACGCGAGCAGGCATATTCTCCTGCGGCCAACGATGCAGACGTTAGCCTGCGATGTGCAGTCCATGACCAGCGATGACCAGACCTGGACCCAGGAAGACAGGCTTTTGCTGGAGAGCCAGCTGATCTTAGCTACGGCCGAACCGCTGTGTCTTGATCCTTCTGTATCAGTAGCCTGCACTGCAAACAGGCTGCTCTATAACAAGCAAAAGATGAACACTGGCCCCATGAAAAGGAGCTTCAAGAGGTATTCTGCACCCTCCCTGAACCGGCAGCAGGAGCTGTCTCATCGTCCACCTCCTCCTGAGCTGAGAGTATGGCCTTCTTACAAAAAAAGCAGAGAAAGTACAACAAGTGAGAATTGTGACTTCGTAATTTCTAAACCGGGGAATTATGTAGATACGTGGAAACAGAGACCCTGTGACTTGGCTGTACCTTCTGAAGTGGACGTGCAGAAATATGCTAAATGGGAGAAGTTTGTCAAATATGATGAGTCACAACCAACAGACTGGCCAGCCCACGAGGCAAAAGATGATTTTGAATTTGGATATGAAGGTGGCGATGAGTCTCAAAGCCAGCCAGCCTTCATGCAGTCACTTAATGATCCACTTATCTCTGGTAAAAGAAGGGTACGTAAAAAAATCAGATATGAAAGACAGGCGTCCCCTCCGCACTCCTCCACAGGTGACCATTCAACTAGTGTTCTGCCTAGGTCAAAGAGTGATGCTGGGAGGGAAGTCACTGTGTCACAGAGCTCCAGTGGCTCAGCCAGCCTCAGCCAGCTGCCTCCAGGGAAAGAAACAGAAGAGCCTGAGATCGTGTGTGTTCAGTCTTCAGTCCTGGGGAAGGCAGTCAGCCATCCATCTCCAGCCATCAAACCTCCCTCAAGCTCAGGAAAGACTTGGTCAGGTAACAGTTTTACTCCATGGCAGGGAAGCAGCTTTCTTAAATCTCTATCTCCTGCTCCAGCTTCTAAGCCACCAAGTCCTTCCCAGAAATCCCCTGTGGAAGTGAATCCAATCAGCACATTTCCTGTGGCCACTGTGTCTACCACCAGCTCTCTACAAAGAACCTTGGCCACCCAGGTCACAGCAAATTCCCAGAAATCCTCTGTGGAAGTGAAACAAGCTAGCGTGCTTCCTGCAGCCACCCTGACTACCACCAGCTCATCGCAAAGAACTCTGACCAATCCGATCACAGTCAACTTTCCGAAACCTTCTGCAGAAGTGATTCAAATTAGTATGCTTCCTCCAGTCACTTTGTCCACTACCAGTTTATCACAAAGAACCTTGGCCACCCAGGCCATGGCCAGATCTCAGAAATCCTCTGTGCAAGTGACTCGAGCTAGCGTGATTCCTGCAGCCGCTGTGTCCACTACCAGCTCATCACAAAGAACCTTGACTACCCCAGTCACGGTCAATTCCCAGAAATCCTCTGTGGAAGTGATTCGAGTTAACATGCCTCCTACAGCTACTTTGTCCAGTGCTAGCTCCTCAGAGAGAACCTTGGCCACCCATGTCATGGCCAAGTCCTGCAAATCTTCTGTGGAAGTGACTCCAGTTAGTATACTTCCTAAAGCCACCATATCTACTACCAGCTTATCACAAAAAACCCTGACCACCCCAGTCATGGCCACTTCCCAGAAATCCTCTGTGGAAGTGATTCAAGTTTCCAGGCCTCCTACAGCTACTTTGTGTACTACCAGCACATCACAGAGAACCTCGGCCACCCAGGTCACAGCCAAGTCCCAGAAATCTTCTACGCAAGTGACTCAAGTTAGTATACTTCCTAAAACCACCATATCCACTACCGGCTCATCACAAAGAAGCCTGGCCACCCAGGTCACGGCCAAGTCCCAGAAATCTCTTGCGAAAGTGACTCAAGTTAGGATACTTCCTAAAACCACCATATCCACTACCGGCTCATCACAAAGAAGCCTGGCCACCCAGGTCACGGCCAAGTCCCAGAAATCTCCTGCGAAAGTGACTCAAGTTAGGATACTTCCTAAAACCACCATATCCACTACCGGCTTATCACAAAGAAGCCTGGCCACCCAGGTCACGGCCAAGTCCCAGAAATCTCCTGCGAAAGTGACTCAAGTTAGGATACTTCCTAAAACCACCATATCCACTACAGGCTCATCACAAAGAAGCCTGGCCACCCAGGTCACGGCCAAGTCCCAGAAATCTTCTGCAAAAGTGACTCAAGTTAGGATACTTCCTAAAACCACCATATCCACTACCGGCTCATCACAAAGAAGCCTGGCCACCCAGTTCACGGCCAAGTCCCAGAAATCTCCTGCAAAAGTGACTCAAGTTAGGATACTTCCTAAAACCACCATATCCACTACCGGCTCATCACAAAGAAGCCTGGCCACCCAGTCCACAGACAGTTCTGCTGGCCCCAACATCACCCAAGTGGTGGGCCCTGTCAGTGGAGTCCAGGCTTGGGCAAGGGATTCCAGCCTTGGGCAGGGCTCTACCACTGGGGCCACAGCTCCTGCGGGAATCAAGCCCAGTAACCTGCCCTCAGGATCTTGGCCACCAAATGTAGGGCCCACGGCACTGCAGCCTCCTTCTCAAGCAGGTGCTCAGTTTTTTTTTAAAGATGCCCCAAGTATCAGGCCGGTAAGCATGTTCCAGCTTCCACAAGGTTCATACCTTTTGAACACCCAGCAACTGAACACACAGCAACAGCCTCAGCAGCAGTGGCTCTATCAGCTGATTCCACAACAACAACTTCAACAACCTACAGCTTCCAGTCAGCAGCCCACAGCTCCTCATCCTCAGCAGCCAGTATCACAGGGTTCAAGTGCACAAGGGTCAACCAGTCAGAGAACAGCCTTATCTGCTCAGCAAGCTGTTGTCCTTAACCTTGCTGGAGCAGGAAGTTTGCTGCAGCCCCTGCAGGCAGCTGTGTTGTCTCCACTTGGCTGTGTGGAGAGCCAGAGAAGACCTGAGCAGAGTGGCTCTCAGCACACACTGCAGCTGTCGTCTGCCTTACAGCTGCAGCCCCAGCAGCAGGTAGAGCTGAGAATTCTGCCACACCCAGTGCCTCTGACAACAGTGGCCGCCCCAACAGCTCAGCCACATCCATCTAGCGAGCAGACAGCAAATCAGTCAACAGGTAAAATGAAGAAAGGCACACCAACCACTCCAAAATCCTAGATCTTGCATTACATTTCCCTCTCTCTTTTAAACAAAACAAAACATTGAAGCAAAGGGTTTCTAACTTTTTACTTCATCTTTGTCTTTGATGTCTCAGTATTTTACACTGCTAGGTAAACAAACCATACAGAAGCCCAACCCTGTGCTTTTTAAATAAAGACAGTGGAGTGATTTAATGAAAAACAAAATGAATGGACTTTGATATTAGCCACCATGAGGTCAGTCTCCCATCTCTGCAATTAACTAACCTTAAACCTGTTTCTTAACTTAAGTGACTCTCCAGTTCCTTATCTGTAAAATGGGAATAGGAATATTCCCTTCTTAAGTTTATTGTCGAGGTTAATATAAGATATATTAAATACTGAAATTTAAATTAATTTTAATGAATACAAATGTTAAACATTTGAAAGAAAGAAACATAAGTACTTAAGCTGAAAATGAACTACAGTAATAATATTAGTGCAAATAATAGTTTTGTTGCATTACATAAAAGCCAACCTTGGAAGCAAGAGCAAATACACCATATGAATTTAATTCCTCACAAAGAACCACCCTAGACTTTTAAATGCACCACCCATGCACACACCCACACCTCTCTTAGGTTTTCAAGTTATATAGATATAGGTACAGTTATAGACATATAGATCCAGATCCAGATATAGAGATTTTAATCCTCTATTAAATAAAGAGTAACCCTTTTACTCTACCTAGATGGCCCACATGGTGAATTCTCTCTCTGATAAAACTGGATGCATTAGGCACTTGTAATTCGTTCTTCAGTAATTGAGGGATGATTGGGATATATGACTCAATATCATTTGCCAGATAATATTCGTCCAATGCATTATTCATGTGGTGCTTATTATTTTACAAACACTTCATAATATACAAATGCACCTGCTGTCTGTCTCTTGCTCCCCTATTCCATCTTCCTCTTCTAGTCTGTCTCAATTATTTTGTCCCCATCAGACAATAACCACTAGAGAGAAAAAGTAAAAGTTTCTTGACTTAGAATGGACACATGAGTGAAAAATGCTAAGTTTAGGTGAACTGTGAAACAAATTACAACAGGTAATTATAGGGAAAAGAATAGATGGCTGTGATATGAAATTACCTTAAAAATAGCTGCTAATTAAAAGTGATTTCTGTAGCTCCTAAACAATATATTTTATGATAACATTGTAAGGCAAGAAGGTAAATGACTACATTAAAATCCCCTCATTGCCAAATTTGGATGAATTCATAAATGTGGATAATACTTTAAAAATACGTAGATGCAGGGCGCCTGGGTGGCTCAGTCGATTAAGCATCCAACTCTTGAATTCAGCTCAGGTCAAGATCTCATGGTCCATGAGACTGAGCCCCCTGTTGGGCTCTGCACTAACAGTGCAGTCTGCTTGGAATTCTCTTTCTCCCTCTCTCTTTGCCCCTCCCCTGCCTCTCTCTCTCTCTCTCTCTCTCAACATAAATAGTCTTAAAAAATAAATAAAATAAAATAATTATATGTAACTAAAAGTTTTGTATTACTCAAAATGTCATCTTCCTGAGTTTTTGGAATTTGAGATTGCTTGAAAAAAATGAGCTATTGAAAACATCATAAAAAATATATTTCTTAAATAGTTATTTTTGTTAAAAGACTTTTTTAAATTGTAATATTTGTTATTTGAGACATACCCTTGGGTGACTGGTAAACATCTTTCATTTAACATGTCCAAACATGATGGCATGCATCATTTCCCTGAGCCTACCAGTCCCTTTACTGTTTGTTGTTAAAATAATTCACAAAGCAATGGAATTAATTACCAGGTAGTTTTAAGTACTTTAGGAAGCAGAAAATTCCTCTGTATACCCTTATCCCTAACTACTTCTACACCAACTTGTGGGCTTGGAGGGATTCTTAGAGAAATCCTCAGACTTCCTTTTAACAGCTGAGCGACCAACCACCCTGCCTAAGGAAACAGGAGGAAAAAGTTGAGAATGAGTCCTGACACTAGCAAATAGATTTTTGATAAAATATTTCATCTGTGACATTTTAACATGTGTCACAGTGCATTGCTAAATACCCTTCAGTGCATGTGCATACTATGTGGAATCAAATTCAAACTATTTTGTTTGGCTATATGAGGTCTTTTTTGACCTGGGTTTGGCCTCTCCTCCCCATTTCCTCCCATTTCCCCCCATTTCCCCATTCACATCTGTGGCTTCCTCTGTACTTAAAGTACAGGTGCTCCTGATATCCGAGTTGTTCCTCACTTCCATGTTGTGGTGGAGACCTTGAGCCAGGAACTCCTTTCCCTTCTGTGCTCATCCTGTAATGCTTAGCCTAAGCACTGTCGCTCTGGAATCTGAATCTATTTCTATATCATCCATTAGAACAGCCCCTTCAAACTATTGCACAAGATTATTTGTGGATCAAATATGGTAGTAAATATAAAGAAAAATAAGAATTGAAAATGTACATTGAGGGGCGCCTGGGTGGCGCAGTCGGTTAAGCGTCCGACTTCAGCCAGGTCACGATCTCGCGGTCCGTGAGTTCGAGCCCCGCGTCAGGCTCTGGGCTGATGGCTCGGAGCCTGGAGCCTGTTTCCGATTCTGTGTCTCCCTCTCTCTCTGCCCCTCCCCCGTTCATGCTCTGTCTCCCTCTGTCCCAAAAATAAAAAAATAAAAAACGTTGAAAAAAAAATTAAAAAAAAAAAAAAAAAAGAAAATGTACATTGATATAAGTATCCTTTTCAGATTTTTGTTTCGTTTTTCAAACATAGATTTATAATGCTGCATGCATTTTATAGCATTAGTATTTTATTTAATTGATTAAAAATCTGTTATATATAAAATCATAAATATATGTAATACATATTTATATTCTCTATGTTGAATGTCACAACTGTCTTTTTAAAACATCAAAGAGTACTAAATGGCAGTTATTATTATAAAATATAGGCTATATATAATAATAGCACTTTTTCGGTATTTAAATGTAATTTCTCTTTGAGCAGAGGTTAAAATGATATTTATATATAAGAAATGAGAAAATTAAATACAGTTTTGTTTTGCTTTCTTGGCTTTGAACCAAGAAAATATTCCTGAAGTTATGATTCAGTTGTAGGTCAGTCTGATGAACTATAACAGAAAAGTTTCCTTTTGCAAAATTCTAAGGCCAAACTGAAGAACAAGAAAAAGACATATCAGTACAAATCTTTTTATTTCAACTCACCCCATTTCTTGTGTATATGTATTTCTTAAAAATTTTGAATTCTGGGCATAAAGTTATCTATGCAAATAAAACAATGTCCTGTCTCTGTTTAGCTGTTATTATATCATGTGATAGTAGTATGATGGAGTTTTATTAGAATGGGGGGGGACTGTCTTTGGGATGACAGGAATTAAAAGGAGATGTGGGAGAAAATGGGGAATTACTGTTCAACGAGAAAGTTTTGAGTTTTGCAAGATGCAAAAGTTCCAGAGATTTGATGTACGACAGCGTGAACACATCTAGTACTACTGAACTGTATACTTAAAAATGTTTAAGGTGGTAAATTTCATGTTTTGAGTTGTTTTTTTTTTTGTACCACAATTAAGAATTTAAAACAACCACCACAGAAGAGATGTGGCATACAAAATACTTCATTTTCAGAAGCCTTAGGGAAGCCTTCACCTATGCACTCACAGCACAGTGGTTACGAGAACAACCCTCTGGGGCCAAACTGTATAATTGTAAAACCTGGCTCTGGCACTTGCTGGTCGTAGGGCCATGGCTAAGTCACTTAACTTCTCTGGGCCTCCATTTCTTCATCTCCAAAATGGAGATATTTAATGGGAACTTTTTTACACAGCTGTTATAAGGATTAAAGAAGATAGTATTTGTAAGCTGTTTTGACATTCCACAGAATAAATTCCTCAGAATAACTGAAATGGAGGGGTCAGTCTCACCAAGTTTAAAGAAAATGTTTTGGACGATCTAACAAAACAGGCAGTCTGGCAAACAGGAAGTAACGATGATGAGTTCAAGGGACACCTGGAAGCGGTGCTCATTCTCTGATGCAAATAAGAGTTATGCATTATCATTGAATTACAGAAAAGGTGTGAGATTGGTTTCTGAGGCTGTGGACACAGCAAACAAAGGGTGGTTTCTAATATAAGCTCCAAAGCAAACATCCCAACAGGATGCCGCCTGAATTACAAAAGAAGTTGCCTCACACCTGCCCCAAGTCACAAAGCCTTCGCAGGTGACTGTAGGCTTTACCTATTTAATGACTGAAGATTCCCTGAGGCAAAGAGGGAGAAGACCAATCAAAACCAGCAGTCTCCAACTATTCCTCTAAAAGACTTAACAGTGACTGTGAAGGGGTCACCAAACCTTGCATTCATTCATTCACACATATTAATTGAGCACCTATTACAGGACAGATTATATCAAAGCCCTGAAGACACAGGAGTAACTGAGACATAATGCCTTTCAACAGCTTATAGTCTAGTACATTAAGAACAAATAAATATTAACAAAGTAGAGAAAACTCTAGCTTGCCTTTCAAATCAAATTGTATTTATCAAGCACAATTTATGCATTAACATTTTAATTTTTTATTATATTTCAAGACTGGAATTCAATGCTAATTTTAAGAAACATTGCAATTTAGGATTTCAACGGAAATAGCAACAGATATCCAGATGCTATGTTGACATAATATCACTTTTTTATCACTTGCCCTCATTTCAGCTTAATAAGCTCTCTTGGCTCTCATCTTTCAGTGTTTAATCCAAAGCAATTATACTGATATGCAAATGCCATCTCCCTTGCTTTAAGAATGACACTTAACACACAATTTCATTATAATAGGCTGCTGGAATGTTTGTAGAATGATCAGCTCATTTTTATTTTTAAAATAAGTCTTTCCTTACAATGTGTGCTTGTAAATAAAATGTCCACACACAAATTTTATTTGATAAATGCCATGTGGATAATATTTGTCTTGTATACTGAACACCAAGTTCATACCATGTGATATTTCTATTAAAAGCCTGCTATTCTTGTGCTAGTCTCTACAGAAATATTTTAGCTAATGAAGTGCATTAGCAAAAAGTATAAGGTAAGCAGAAAATGAACAAAGTTATATGTGTATGTGCGCACATGTGCACGTGTGTGTGTTTATGTTTGTCTTTTAAGATTCAGCTTTAAGCAATGGTTCAGAAGGCTAGAGTGGAAATGCCACACATACTTTATGCGAATAGATTCAATGAGTTAGGCTTATATAGTAGATTGGTTATATTAATGGCCCCAGTTCTTCACTCCTGCTTATATCCATACCCTTTGGTATGTAACCTTCACTCTCAGTCCAGGACGTGACTTGCTTGGGCCAATGGGATGTTATGAGTCATGAAGCAGGGGCTTGAATCGGTACTTACACATCTCTTCTTCCTCTGTTACACCTCTGCTGCGAACATGAGAATATGCCTGAGCTAGCTTCTGGAGGATGAAGGTCTCACAGAGCTAGATTCTAGCCTTCCCCGTTACTCCATCTTAGGCCATTCGAAATCAGTCAACAAGTAGTTAACTTCTAAAGAGCACTCAGCTGTAGTTGGCTAGGTTTAGGAGACAGTGTATTTTCTCATGTGACTCATTTATTTTAATCATCATCAGTTGGGAAAATACATTATATGGGATAGTATGTATCAATGTCTTAAGACTTAAGAGAATTTCCAGTAAGCATTAATGACATATATTCAATAACACCCTTAAACACTCAGAAGCTTTAGAAAGATACTGTATTAAAAATATATATCAGAATTTGAGCATTTTTTCACAAAGGAAATATTTCTCTTTGGTCTAGTAGCTGAAAAAACGTTTAATGGACAAACCAATATTAATAATAAATGTATACTTGTCCCAGACATTCACTCAATAAATATTTACTGAGAAACTACTATGTGCTAGTCATGGTCAAAAGCTATGGAAAACAAAACATAAGCTTTTGGACTTTGATTTAATTGCTTTGCTTGGTAAACTCAAATAAAAATAATCCTTAATTCAACCAAATACTATAAACCCAATGACAAGAAAATCAGCACTGCCAAATTTAATTTGACAGATATAAAAAGTTAAAAATAGTGAATCTGTGTTTATGCACAAAAAGAAAAAAAATGTAAAAGACTGAAATATGTGAGCTATAATTACTATGGGCTTATTATTACCTTAATTTTAACTCCTGTAATTATTTCCTAAATAATCCTCTTCATCTGTGACCTAAGACTTATATGGCTAAGAATCATTTAAGTGAATCTAAAAACTTACAGTTGTAGCATGATCCCATAATTGGCCAATTTAAAAAACTCTGAATCGTGGAAACCCCTATCTCCTGTTGGAAGTGTTGAAGGGTTTAGAGCATGGTTCTAAGGGGAAATAGATGAGGTTTAAATCCAACTGCCACCATTTATAAGCTGCCTGACCTTGAGTCCATTATTTAAACTCTAACTTATTATATACATTTAAAAAAAATTCCAGAGTTGTACTATACTAAATATGGCTTCTTAATTTTGGAAGTATTAATAGCTCACCATATCATAGATATGTTTTTCCCCCCTCTGATTCTATGGCCCCATGAAATCCTTTCTTACCTACAGCAAGAATCTGAAATGAAAGAAGCAAAAAGAATTCTAGCCAATTAGCATAAATTTACCTCACACACTCCTTTTCACTTTGATCATCACACCCAAATTTACAAACGAGATTTTTCTGACACCCAAAAAGAAACAGATCATTAATATTTTGGGGTTGCAGCTTTATACAACAAATACTTCCTGGCTTTAATCACTGGAACACATGAAAAAAAAGTATCTCTAAAAAATGTACCTGACAAAACTAAATAAATAGTTGGAACAGAGAATGCCATTTATAACTATACAGTCTACTTGTTACATTCTTCCAGGAACTTTTCACACATTGTTCCCATCCCTTGGGTCCCTCTCATGGCATTACACATAAGATATATATATTATTAGATACAATTACTATTGGTCAGTGAAGGTTTTCTAAATCTGATCTAACTCATAGGCTTGATATGAGAATCACAGTTAAAATATACTTTAAATATAGGTGAAAGACCTTCATAAACAATAAAGTTAAGTGTTAGTTATTTTCTAAGTCTCAGTTTCACCTACTAGATAGCAACAATAATTTCCAACTCACAGGATTTTCTGAGCATTCAATGGGAAAATATATGCAAAAACAATATAATGCCAGAGGCAGAGGAGTAGCTCCATAAATGATGAATGGTGGCCAAGCAACTTTAAACATTTAAAACAACTTAGAAATTCAGAGGTAAAGAATTTTACATATATATGTTTATACCAACACACACACACACACACACACACACACACACACACACACACATTACAATCCAAAATATAATCACATATTATACCCTCTTTCAAGTGTAGTACATTAAATTGTTCCAAGTGAGAAAGAATAGCAGGGAAAATGTGATATAAAAATAACATGATGAAATTTATGCTTTTTGAGTCTCCCTATTATCTCCAGATGAAAAACAATCATCAAGTATCAGATGTCCTATATAATAACTTTCTGATTTTCTATTGTTTCTAGGTATTGCTTTGATGAGTGAATATACCAAGAATATTCTTTTGAGGTCAAAAGATCCTTTGTTATAGATAATATCTGATAGTTAGTTATAAGAAAAGAGAAGACTACCAACCAGCCCTGATTTATGTGGTCCATAGTCAAATGTTCATCAATTGATTTTTTAAAAATCTGAATACAGGATAGAATTACCAAAGATTAACATGGCTCTCGTACTTGTAGTTCCTTCATCATTCCTGCCTGTCTTACCTCCTTTAATCAATTTATATCCCATAACCCCTTCCTAGCTTAGTTTAATTCTCTGACAACCTAAATGGTCTGGTCAATCATCTCAACAATGCTCTCTTTCTATCCATGAATTTCTCACTACATGTTTTTATTTCACCCATTTGCCAAGTCCTGACTCTTTCTCCAAAGTCATGCATCCATTCTTCAAACACACAACTATATCATCTGGAGGATTTTTAAAGATTTTTTTTTTTTGGAAAATATGTATCACATTAATGAGAGTAACTACTTCAAGGTATTTGATGTTGATATAAATTATTCAAAGGAGAAAATAAAGGTGAAATGGAGATTATAAATAAAGCTGCCAGTAGCAAGAAAGTAAGGTCAGAGGTGAGAATTATGTCCAAGAAATATTAAATGTTAAATAGAAAATCTGGCTGAGAAAACTCCCATTAAAAAAACAATGGGGAAGTTCTGTTTCTAGTAGTATGGCAATCTAGGTTATGTGGACCAACCTTAACAATAAAAATAAATAAAAATACTGTGGGGTTTTTTTCTGTCAAAATGAAATACTTCATAAGAGTGCTAGGCCAGAATGTAAGTAAAATGGGAACTTGAAGAATTAAGTGGAACACTGAAGATATTTCCCTAAGGGCGTTTATTGGACCTAGTCATCCCAGTTGCCATAGCCTAGGTTTACTTTGGTGCAAGACTGAAAGAGTGGGGAGAGGGGGCTCAGTCAAATACCACACTGCAGAGAACCCTCATCTAGAAGAGCTAAGGGCTACACCCTCAAGAAAATTATGAAACATAAACAAACGTGACCTTCCCCAAATCCTTACACATTCTTCAGGTAGATTTATAATACAGTATTACTGAGTCCCCCCCTCCAAAACCTCAAGCTATGAATTTCATTTAATTTATAGTGACTCCAGAGTATCACACCTTAGGCACTCTTTGACAAGGCAAATGGAAACCCTTTCTAGAAGAGTTCTCCCTTCATTCTAAGCCCGAGAGAATCCCCAAAAATAATATTCCAAGGAAAATGATCAGCTCATTGAAACAAACAAACAAACAAACAAACAAACAGCAACTAAGCATGAAAGGAAATAAGGGACCTTGAGCAATAATCATTAGAACATAAAGCAACTCTCTCTCTCTCTCTACTGTCTATAGTGTAAATACAGATCTAGAATTATCAACTGGCACTTTTAAAACAAAGAAATAAAAGATAAGCATTAAGTATAGAGAGATATTTCTATACCTGTATATAATAATAACCTAACCAATTTGAAATAAAAGAGTTCTGGAACACCTAGATGGCTCAGTCAGTTAAGCATCTGACTCTTGATTTCAGCGCAGGTTATGATCTCACAGTTTGTAATATCGAGCCCTGTGTTGGGCTCCACACTGACAGTGCAGAGCCTACTTGGGATTGTCTCTCTCTCCCTCTCTCTCTCCCCCTTCCCTGCTTGTGCGCACTTTTCCTCTCAAGATAAATAAATAAACCTTAAAAGAAAGAGAAAAACAGCAATTCTTAGAACCTTCAGAAAATGAAAAATATAAGGAATGCACTTGTGATGAGTACCAGGTGTTGTATGGAAGTGTTGAGTCACTATATTGTACCCCTGAAACTAATATTACATTGTGGGTTAACTACCTGAAATTTAAATAAAAACTTTAAAAAATTAAAACCTTAAGGGATAGGTTTAATATCACATTAAATACAGCTGACAAGAAAACAGAACTAAAGCATACAGTGGTAGCGAGGGAGAAAGTCACTAAAACAGGAAAGTGCGAACCATCTCCCGAACATCCTTTACACAGGGTGAGCCAGAACAAATAGGTAATGAAATACTCATTATAAATGGGATGGATCTTGAGGGTCACAGATGATGGTAGATTTGCTTTCATAACAGCACAGATGTAAGGACACCATGGTCACAGATTTCTGGACTGCATCCTTGGCCTTGATCACCCTTAAAATGAATGTTTTGCTGCTTACATAAAGGACAGGAAGAAGGCAGAACAAGAAAAAATTCATTTTCAGGAAAAAAGAAAACTAGAACTCTGACCATGTATCTTACAAGCTTCTTCCCAGGTATTTAATTATATAATTTTTTTCAAAGTAAAGTGAATGAAAAGAGCATAAAAATGTGATGTTTTATATTGCAATCAGACTTTGAGAGAGAAATAATAACCAAGCACTTATGTACCAAACAAGGTACTGTTTGATGTATATTATCGCCTCAACTCTCACAATATCCCAGGAAGCAGAAATTAATATCCTTCTTTGATACCTAAGGAAATAGATTTGGACAGGAGAAATAGATTGTACAGAACAGGATTTGAACTCAGATCTTCTGCCTCAAGAGCCCAAGTTCTTTTTGTTTGTCTCAACGTTTTATTTAAACTCTAATTAGTTAGCATACAGGGCTATATTGGTTTCAGGAATAGAATTTAGTGATTCGTCACTTACATACAACACCCAGTGCTCATCACAAGTACCCTCCTTAATATCCGTCACCCATTTAGCTCATCCCCCACTCACCTGCCTCCACCAACCCTCAGTTTGTTCTCTATGGTTAAGAATCTCTCGGGTTGCCTGCATGGCTCAGTCTGTTAAGCATTCCACTCTTGATTTAAGTTCAGGCCATGATCTCCTGGTTCATTAGTTCAAGCACCGTGTCAGGCTCCAAGCTAACACCAAGTAGCCTACTTAGGATTCTCTCTCTCCCTCTCTCTCTGCCCCTCCCCTACTCTCTAAATATGAATGAATGAATCTCATATGGTTTGCTTCTCTTTTCATCCTTCCCCTATGTTCATCTGTTTTGTTTTTAATTTTCCGCATGTGAGTGAAATCATACGGTTTTGAATTGCTCTGACTTATTTTGCTGAACATAATACACTTTAGCTACATCCATGTCATTGCAAATGGCAAGATTTCATTCTTTTTGATGGCTGAGTAATATTCCATTGTGTGTGTATACATATGTATTACATACACACACATATATATATATATATATAAATATATACATATACATATATCTACATATACATATATATACCACATCTTTTTTATCCATTCAGCAGTCAATGGACATTTAGAAGAGCCCAAGCTCCCAACACCGAAAACAGTGTTTTTTTTTTCTAATTTTTTAAATGTGTATTTATTTTTGAGTGACAGAGTGTGAGCCGGGGAGAGGTAGAGAGAGAGGGAGGCACAGAATCTGAAGCAAGCTCCAGACTCTGAGCTGTCAGCACAGAGACCAACACGGGCTCGAACCCACGAACCCTGAGATCATGACCTGAGCTGAAGTTAGACACTCAACCAACTGAGCCACCCAGGTGCCCCAGTGTTATTTTTTTTAAGTAAACTCTACACCTTACATCCAACATGGGGCTCAAACTCACAACCCCCAGATCAAGAGTCGCATGCTCCACTGAGCCAGCTAGTGCCCCTAAAAATATAACACTAAAAATAGCATTATTATATATCTATAGCTATATATGTAAATAAATTCAAGTTAAAACATCAGTGTCATCTTATTTTAAAAGCACTTTTTACATCTATACCATTTCCATGAAGTTCCCTCCAATTCCTCCCCAGATCTTTGACAACTTACTATTAAGCTGTAATAACACTGCTAGGCAAAAGGACTGTATTCTAGTTGTTTCACACTCTACACCGTGAACAATGTCCCGAATGGAAATATAGGAGGCAACCTGATAAACAGGACCAATTTGGGATCTGAAAGTTCATGCAGATTAAAGTAACGGTCAACCATAACCGGGCAAAATTGAACATCAATAAAGAGAAGAGCTTCCACTTGGTTACACAGCCAGCTGCAAAAGATTAACAGCTACTACAACAGAGGCAGCACGTGACTATGAGCCATCTGGGGGATGTATACAAATGGTTTTAGCTATCAAAACAAACAAAACATCACAATATTTAGACCAAGGGAGGGGCTAGTCTCATTCTTCTCCACTTGTTAGACCAAAGGACAGTGATGTGACTGGAAGTATGTCAAATGAATCACTATAAGAACTAGAGATGTTCAGCTGATAAGAGAACACAGGAGCATAAGAAGGGGAAGAGGTGACAGAGGTAGACAAGTGTCCCCAGGCATCTGTCCACAAGGAGACCCTAATGATTCCATGTCAGGGTGGTTGTAAATTCAATTCTGCAGTTTAGATTTATGGAGCTTAGAACCCCTTCAACCTCTGTCCTTTGTTTTCTGTGTTTATTTGTATCTGGGAAAATTCTAGCAAGGACTGAGCCAAAGAAGGAGTCAAGATATTACATCGCCTCTGAGCCCCCTTTACGCTCCCAGCATTACTGGAAGAGTAGGACGTTCCAGCTTTCCTAAAATATCAGAAGAGCTTTTGTAAGAATGAAGAAGTGCAATTGCTCTAGGGTAGGGTCCCAAGATACAGAACGTGGCTCAGAAGGAAGGAACTTTGGTGAGCTCAGAATAAAGAAGAAATTTCTAAGTGAACGATGCAAACAGAAATGCGTGCCTCAGGATGTCATGGACTTAAAGTTCAAATACAGGCTAGACAACCATTTGGCAGATACCGGGCAAGGAAACACACGATGAGTGCATAAAACTAAATGAGCTACAAGGTGCCCTCCCCATCCTATGATTGTTTTAGACTAAAACTCCCAAATCTCTTTCTCTTTCTTTTACTCTTTCTGGAATTTCCAGTCTGATTTTCAAATACTGGTTTGAAACAGTCATCCTCAAAATTCTTCTAGCATCTTAAATCCATTCAGTTAAAGACCAGAATATATCATCTCCTCAATTTCCTGTTTCTATTCTGATACCGCATTATCCTAGTCATCCAAGCAGGAAACCAGTCATTAGGGCCCCTCCCTTTCCTCCTTAATCAGTTGCTAAATCGTGTGGATTCTGCTTTACAAAATGTTTCTCACACCCACCTCCTCCTTCCCAGTTCTTTCCCACTCTCATAGTCCAAACCTTCACTATTTCTCACTAAGGCCATTTGGTATTTGGTAATGAGCTGTTAACTATTATCCCTCCCTCTGATCTCACCTCCATTCTATTTATCTAATATATGACAGCCAAATCAATTTTTCTCAAAAGTAGGCTGGATGACACCTCTCCCTCTTCAAAATTCATTATGTCCTACAGAATTAAGTACAACCCCCTCACAAGGAGATGTGATCTGAAAGCTACATTGAACTTTTCCATTCTCTCTCTCACTTGTGATCATAGGTGAAACACCCTCCATTTCTGCCAAAGTGTTTCTTTACATCCTTGGGTTTTCTCTCTCTCTCTCTTAGGTGTCATTAAGCCCTTGCTTGGAGTGCCTCTAACTCTCACGTTTGTACTCAAAATTCATTACAAGGGTGCTTGCGTGGCTTACTCGGTTAACTGTCCAACTTGTGATTTTAGTTCAGGTCATGATCTCACTGTTTGTGGGTTTGAGACCTGCGCTGGGTTCTGCACTGACGGCACGAAGCCTGCTTGGAGTTATCTCTCTCTTCCTCTCTCTCTACCAGTCCCCCGTGCTCTCTCTCAAAATAAATAAACTTTAATAAAAAAAAACCTCATTTCAAATATTACCTACTGTAAGACATCTGTACATGTGTGATTACTCTCATTTATAATCCTTTGGAGATCTTTATTTACATTTTTGTTAACCCACAGTGTAATCCACTTTGTATTGTCAGTATCTGCATACTCAAAAGAATTCACCCTACTATACTTCAAAAGCCTAGAGCAAAATGACCATTAGTCACTGATGCTCTGTAACATCTGGCACAGCGTGAGTATTCAATAAATACAGACCAATCAGCACTGCCACTTTTTCAGTATATACATTTCATTCTCAATTTTAAGTGGGTATTCTCATAAAAACATGACAATATATAGCCCATACACAATCACGACCACCACTGGACAAACCTGCTGAGGTGTATTTCCTTCTGATAGTCAACAGTGAAAGTTTAATATGCCCCAAGAAAAGGAACTGACAAAATCCATCAGCCCTCTCAGTTAAGAGGATATATCATATGTACAAATCAATTCTCTGCTTAAAAATGTCTTCCTTGTGGGTACTATTTTTGTGGTTTATTTAACAAATACAATATATAGATATACATATATTACTATGCCCAGGCATTGTTATAACTGCTTTACAAAATATAACTCATTCAACTTATCGTGCATTTTGATATGTAAATACCTTCATTTCAGGGATGATGCTAAAAGTATCTTTTATGATGCCTGTTTAGCCACATACCTTTTTCTGGGAAATTTCCCCCACTGAGAGCACAATCTTAAGGTCAAATGGAGGCAATGGATGCACACTCCCAGCTCCTACAACTCCCCTCTACAATGGAGGACAAGTGAATTGGAACAGTGACAAGCAAGAGGTCAAGATATGAACTCCCCAAAGACTGTCCACAGCCTAATCTCCAGAACCTGTGAATATCTTACCTTACTTGGCAAAAGAGACATTACTGGTGTGATTAAATTAAGGATCAAAAGATGGTAAAATTAGCCAGGTTATTCATCTGGGCCCAACTGCATCACAAGGAACATTATAAGGATGAGAGGTAGGCATTACTTACATACTGACTACACCCATGGGATGACTATGACACAGTTAAAATAAAGAGAAGAAATGCTGTGTTCTTACTCTTTGGAAGAGTTTGTTTGTTGGGGGGGTCTGTTTGTTTATTTATTTATTGAAAGTATAGTTGACACACAATGTTCCATTAGTTTCAGGTGTACAACATAATGATACTACATCTCTATGTTATGCTGTCCTCACCACAAGCAAAGTTGCCATCTGTCACCATATGCTGCTCTCACAGGACCACTGATTATTCCCTGTGCTGTACCGTTTATTCCCATGACATATTTCATATTCCAGAGCTGGAGGCCTGTGTTCCCACTCCCCTTCACCCATTCATTCTCTGTATTCATAGGTCTGATTCTGGTTTTTTTGTTTATTCTTTTGGTTTTTTTCCACATATGAGAGAAATTGTATGGTATTTGTCTTCCTCCGTCTGACTTACTGTATCTAACATAATGCCCTCTAGGTCGATCCTTCTTCTCTTGAAGTTCAAACCAAATAACTAAACTGGCCTTAATAAACAAGAAGGATATATTTTGGTGATAGCCCAAATATAGCTAGAAAGTAGCAATCTGATTTTAGAGGAAATATTAAAAAGCACAGGGAAAAGTAATATAAAACTCTTACTAATTGCCCAAGTAACCGAGTTAATAATATTCCACTGTTGTTTGACTTTGATTTGTATGTGACAACTCAAAGAAACTGTCATATATTATGCATGTATACACACATACATGTTCATTTTTATACCAATTTCTATCATACACCATTCATGAAATAAATCCTAGATAGATGACACATCAAAATGCTTCTCTAAAAAGCTATAAATGACCTGACTTCAGATTCTGACACTGGGATAAGGAAGTCTAGAAGGCTTTCTTAAATAACATATGACAAGGGGGGAAAACATGTAAGACCAGATTCATACATTAAACTTATAAAATTAAAAACAAGTTTTAGCAACTTAAGCAAAATACAAGATAATACACTCTGCAATTACTATTGCTCACTGCAAATATCTGCCATGTATAAAATCTTTAAAAGGATTAAAAAGAACTTATAAAATATTATCTACAAATCAATGAGAAAATAAAACAATATAAAAATGGCCAAAGGTGGGGCACCTGGATGTCTCAGGTGGTTAAGTGTCCAACTCTTGATTTCAGCTCAGGTCATTTTCTCAGGGTTTGTGAGTTGGAGCCCCATGTTGGGCTCTGTGCTGATAGCAGGGAGCCTGCTTGGGATCCTCTCTCCCTGTCTCTCTGCCCCTCCCCTGCTTGTGCATTCATTCTCTGTCTCTCTGTCTGTCTCTCTCTCACTCAAAATAAATAAATAAACTTAAAAAAATAGCCAAAGGCAACAGGCATCTCAAAATGGAGAAAGACAAGATAACCAGTCAGTACATGAAAACCTAAATTCACTACAAATCAGAGAAAATGCATATTAAAATAACACATGGATAGCATTTTCTCTTCACATTGCTTCTAAAAGATAGGGGGCCTATGAATTCTTATACTCTGCCAGTGGGAAAGAAAATTGGTACTGACATTTGGAGGGCAATTTCACAGTATCTATTAAAATTAATGATGCCTGTACCCTATGACTATCAGTTTGGCTTCTTAGTGTCTATCCCAGACAAATGCTGATGTGTACAATGAGGCATTATCATGGATTATAACTGAAGCATTGTTTGTAATGGTGTAACATTTGGACAATCCTAACTATCTACCTATAGGGAAATCATTTAATAAAGTTTCTGTGTCACATAACTGTGAAACATTCTTCTTCGGTTAAAAAGAATGAGTTAAGCCTGACATGGGGAAACCTCCAAGATGTATAAAAATAATCTGCAAAACCATTCATATAATTTCAGTAGAAAATATGTGACTTCTTGTACTCTGGTCTTAAAATATGGTTACCCTTGGAGAAGTTAGACAGTAGAGATGAATACTGACCAAGAAAAACTAAGGTGTCCCATGTGTATTTTATTTAAAAAACATTTTTTTAAAATTTTTTTTAACTTTTTTTTTTATTTTATTTTTGGGACAGAGAGAGACAGAGCATGAACGGGGGAGGGGCAGAGAGAGAGGGAAACACAGAATCGGAAACAGGCTCCAGGCTCTGAGCCATCAGCCCAGAGCCCGACGCGGGGCTCAAACTCACGGATCGCGAGATCGTGACCTGGCTGAAGTTGGATGCTTAACCGACTGCACCACCCAGGCGCCCCTAAAAAACATTTTTTATAACAAGAATAGGTTTTTGTTTTGTCTAATTTTAAATACGTGAAAATTATAAATATTGTAAAAAAAAAAAAGGAAAATGAATCAAGGCAAATGTCTATGTAAACTAAGTAGCTGGATGAGTAAATAGATGAACGACGCTTTTTAAATTTTCCTTTTCTGTGAACATAAATATATTTCATGTTTATATATAAAATTTAATTTCATAGATGAAAATATGGACTTGAGTATGGCAAAAAAGCTCCTAAAATAAATAATTTTATGACTTTTTTAAATTTCAAAGATATATAGTCTATATTTCTATTTATTCTTACTCATTTCCACTGAATTACTTGTCTGGTTGAAATGAAATGATCAGGTCAACCGCAAAAGATTAAGTGAAATCCCAGACCAGTGAAACTTTTTGAGCAGAATTACAACGTGCATTGGGGAACAACAGAAAGCAATGCATGTTGCTGAATAATGGAAACATGAGCATTAAAATGGAATATTTTCATATGCATGGCAAAGCTTTGAAAATATCTTCATGCAAAGTGTGCTAATAAAATGTCAATTTTAATACTGTACTTGGCATCCTGCTCATTTGCATTAACCTACTTTTGAAGTATCCCTAATGCAGAATTTTCCCCCTTATTCTTCCACGTGTGTGTTTGTGTGTGTGTGTGTGTGTGTGTGTGTGTGTGTGTGTGTGTCTAACACGAGGCAAGAATGAAAGCTTAATTAAAGAAAGGTTTCACTGATGTCTGTTGGGAAAGTGTGGTCCTTAATTAAATGAATGTTATTCATACACAGATGCACATACATATATGGCTGTTCGGATATAAAACAATACAAACCAATCTTTTCTCACAGACTATCCTAAGGCTGGCTAGTACTTGAGGGAATGTTTCCCTCACTTGAAATTCACCACAGAATGCACTTTACCATATATTTACCAGATAATGCTATTTCATATTTTCATAACATTAGGCATTTACTAAAATCAGTGAGGTATTTTATTTCTTGAGTTTCTACTATGTTCTTGGTTCTAGGGAATAACACTAACCATAAGTGTAGCATGTAACCCTAGTTTTAGATGGGTTCTTTGGGAGCAAAGGAAAATATTCATCTTAACCCCAAGAAAAGGGGGATGCATGGGCTAGAACAAAAACCAGAGAACCATTTGACTTGTTCCCCTTCGGTTCCCCAACCCTATTTACTCATGAGCCATTTGGTCTCCCCTTATGGTAGCTCACCTTCTCCCTGATAGACTCATTGGGAAAAAATAGGGAAAATAAACAGAAGAAAGCAAAAATCACCTGAGATACCACCATGAGAGAAAATTATTAATAATATGGGCATTCATTTTCAGTATTTTTCCAATGAGTTTGTTTTTTTCTTTCAACATCCAGAAAAAGTTAAAGCTGTTTTCATTTTAAATGATAAATGCAGGGGAGAAATCAACAAGTATATTGTTTTGATTATCTAAGTAATTAACACTTGTTAGCAGACAGTTTAGGAACTGCCATCTCCATCAGGCACTGATAAGAAAGACCTCCAGAAGTAATGATGCTGAGCTAAAGGACCTTTTTCAGTATTAATCTGCTTGAAATTCTATTCCAGAAAAAAAAATAAAAGAACCTTCATTCTCTGTTAACATTAGGACCTGTGACCCAGTTACGGTGCCCGTTATCCTGCTTCTTTGACACTGCATAGTCCACTTACTTTGTGCTTCTTTTAATGATGTTTACTTGAACTTACAAATATATTATTACTATCATTATTTTAAGCTGCATGTTAGCATAATCAGACAATTCAGGTGATACTAGCTTATGTTCTAAGTCATGCTTACATTTTAAAAACTGATACATAATTAGAAAATAGACTGAATTACTCTTCATGTTGTGATGTATGCTGGATTTTTTTTTAAATATAGCTCCTTCTGCTCATGTCCATCCTTTGTTGTGACTAAGGAAGGTGGAGGCAAAGCTTCCCAAGTGCATCACTAATGGCCAGATGCAAGTGTATTTGTTGGATGATGCATCCTCAAAGAAACTTACACTCTTGACCTTTCTCTTCTAATCACACCTATCTTCATTTTATTCTGTGTTCTTACTGCTGCATGGAATTAAAAATGGGGAAAATGTAACACTATGACTTTCTGTTCACATATACACTGGTTTATTTGTTCCCCATAAATGCATCTGAAAGAAGGATTTATTTTGGTCCTCAGGGTTAAGCCCCTATCACTTCCCTGTGTCAGAAAGTTTATCCTAAAGCAACCATGAAAAAATAAAAATCATGGCAATTAAAGTGCATCAGTACACATTTTTCCATATCCTTTTATAATTTTGGGGACTTCTTTTCACCCCTAACATGGTTCTCGATGTTCTCACAATATTCTTTTTTTTTTTAACATTTTGTTAACATTTATTTATTTTTGAGAGACAGAGAGAGACAGAGCATGAGTGGGGGAGGGGCAGAGAGAGAGAGAGTGAGACCCAGAATCTGAAGGAGGCTCCAGGCCCCAAGCTGTCACCACAGAGCCTGATGCGGGGCTCGAACCCATGAACGCAAGATCATGACCTCAGCCGAATTCGGACACTCAACCAACTGAGCCACCCAGGATCCCCGACCAAAGCTCACAATTTTAATTTCAGTATCAGCATACACCATGTTCCAATCCCTTATCTTCTTCATGGAATTGAAAATGTTCCTCCTGTCAAAATGACATCTCCCCCTTTGCCCCAACTCGACTTGTCTTCTCAAAACTACCACTGGATTTTCTCTGGCCTCCAGCTTCCACTGTTCCATCTTTGCCTTCACCTTCAGTCATCATTCTTCTAAGCTCTCTTCATGGTTCCAACATTCAGTCGCCCACTGAATGATACTCAAGCATATATCCTAGTTTGTCTCCTCCACATTCTACCCTTTTTATATATTAAATAAGCATGCTAGGTAGCTTTCTATCTCTATACTCGTTCATCATATATTTTAAATAAAAAAATCAACAGATTATATACTCCACAAATAATAATAGCCTTCATTCTCTCCTAAGCGGATGTTAGCACACATAAAGAGCCTTGCTCTGTCAGGGCTGCAGAGGTGACATTGACATTTGGAATCTATTTCCTGAAAGTGGGGGACTACATATGTAAAAATAAAGCCTCTCTGAGAGTACTGATACCTAACTCACTCTGGAAGGTAGCAACCTCCATTTTCAGACATAACTTTCTAGCCTTTTTCTGTCTGCCATACTAAGTGCACAGAAACAGTCTTAAGTTAAGGATGACAAAGGTGAAAACAATTATGTAAGCAGACACTTTACAATTTTCTCAGCTAAGTTAAATTCAGAATTACTATAAACCCATCAGTCAGGAAATGTCTCTAAAATTAACTGGATCTCTAATGCACAGTAAGATATATACTGTAATATCAATATTTTAAGTGCATTAGATGCTCATTTATTTTTCATGTGTACAGATTACAGACCTAGTACAGCAGCTGTCTGGAGTCCTCAAAAACACGAGCTCCCTTCAGCTTTCTATTCTACTATCTTTGTGTTATGTTCCTTATATCTAGAGCTCTCACTGTAGTGGCTCTGTTTCAGGAAGGAAGAAGGGAAAGGGCAAATGGCCAAAATGGTGCCAGGTGCACTGGATCCCTGTAGGGAAATTGCCTGGAAACTCTATCCAGGAATTCCTAGACTTCACTGGCCAGATGAGTGCCACATAATCACACCTAAAAACAAGAAAGAGAGGAAAATATAGTTTTCTTTTAATCTGGACACACTGCTATCCTGAATAAAAGTAGGTATATGCCATAAATTCTCACTATAGAGAGAGAATCCAGACTGGTAGTTGTCAGGAGCTGGGGAGAGGGGACATGGGAACATTTTCTTTTGGAAATGCTTGAAAATATTTTGGAACTAGACAGAGGTGGTGGTTGTACGACATTGTGAATGTGGTAAATGACACTGAATTGTTCACTTTAAAACAGTTAATTTTATTTTCCATGAATTTAAGAAGGTCACCTCAAACTATACACACACACACACATGCATATATATTTTTATTTTTTTAAACGTTTATTTTTGAGAGAGAGCACTTATGTGTGCATGAGCAAGGGAGGGGCAGAGAGAGAAGGAGACAGAGGATCTGAAGTAGACTCCCCACTGACAGCAGAGAGCCTGATGTGGTGCTTGACCTGAGACGCTCAACCAAATAAACCACCCAGGTGCCCCATACATATATATATTTTTTTAAGTAGGCTTTTGTTGACAAGAAGGGAAAAAAATATTGGGTAGGCAACCAATCGTTTCTTCCACTGCATCCGTATTTTCAGTTGGCAATTCTCTATTTAGCACCTACCAAGTGATAGACAATGGGCAAAGCTACTACAGTGTGGGAAGTGATGGAAAAGTTCCTGACTCTATAGTGGGCCCAGAAACACCTGATGAGAAAAACATTAACAAATTCCAATTGAACACATTTTGCAAAATACCTGATCAGTATCACTCAAAAAATGTCAAAGTCATTATCAAAAACAAGGAAACTATAATAAGCTGTCACAACCAAAAAGAACCTGAGACATGATGATTAAAAGTAATGTGGTATCTTGGATGGGATCCATGAACAGTAAAAGGACATTAGGGAAAAACTGAAGAAATCTAAAGTAAGTATTGACTTTGGTAATAATAATAATATCAGTGTTGACTTACTGTGATAAATTTACCACAGCAATATAAATAGCTAATGGGGTACCTGGGTGGCTCAGTCAGTTAAGCGTCTGACTTCAGCTCAGGTCATGATCTTGCAGTTTGTGAGTTTGAGCCCCGCATCGGGCTCTATGCTGACAGCTCAGAGTCTGGATCCTGCTTCAGATTCTGCATCTCCCCCTCTTCCTGCCCCTCCCCTGCTCACACTCTGTCTGTCTCTCTCTCAATAATAAATAAATGTTAAAAAAAACTAAAATATATATAAATAGTTAATAATAGGAGAGACTGGGTGTGAGGTATGCAGGAAGTCTCTGAACTAACTTTCATAATAATTCTGAATATCTAAAACAGCTATAAAATAAGTTCATTTTTATAAAAAGGGTATATATAGTATTTTCCATATTTTGTACCCCTTATGTACTTGTGAATTCCCTTTTCTGATCCCTAAGGTCCTTTGGTCAAAAGGTAACTTGTAATAGTGCTGTATGGTGAAAGATATTGTTGGATCACCGTTGTACACCTGAAATTAATTTATCACCTTGTGTCAACTATCTTCAAATTTTAAAAAGGGTAAGTTATGATACACCAAATATATAGGTATGTATGTATGTAAGTATGTACATGTGTGTGTATATATATATATATGTATATATACATACATATATATGTATGTATATATATGTGTATGTGTGTATATATACATACATATATGTGTATATATATACGTACATACACATATATATATATATATGTGGTAAATACAAGATTAGATTCTTCTTGACTATCATTTAGTCTTGCATATCATTTAATCTTGCATATTATCCCCAGTTAACAGTGAGGGAATAGAAACTCAGAAAAATTATGTAACTTGGCTAACAGCACATAGTCAAAAGGGAAAGGAGTCAAAATGATCTGCTTACTGTATCTTTCCATTATGCCAAGCTTCCTCGCTTATAAAAGACTTGTCCAGTCTTTCTCACAGGGTTATTACCATAGTGAGATGCGATATTTAACTGTGTGTGTGCATGTATGTGTCTATGTTTGCATTTGTCCAGTATGTGCTTGGGCGAACAGACCACGGTTCTCAGTCCATATGGCTCAGTTGTTTGATCCTATCCCTGGCTTTGGGGCAGACTTTTGACCCAAAACTGATCCATCAGAGTATTACATCTCCTTGGCCACTAGGGTTAGTTCAAGCATTGGCATATAATCGAAGCATACCATCAAAGTCAGAACAAACAAAAACCTATAGCTTTCTGAAATGGGGGAGGGGAGGGAGGGCACAAGGGAACATATAAGCCTGAGGCTATTAGGGGCCCTTTTAGTCACCAGAAGGATACAACAGGCTGACTGAGAATATAGCTAGCACTGGCACACAGAAGAGAGAACAGTTAAGAGATGGAGAAAATGGAGAAAGGGACAGAGACAGGGACAGGAAGAGGAACAGGAGAGGAAGAGAGACCAAGTACTGGTAACATTAACTGACCTGCATTCAGCTGTATCTGCAGTGACAGTGACTGTCTGACCACTGGAAGTGTTCAGTTACTAAGTCAATATATTTATTTTGGACTATTTTAAGTTATATTTCTGTCACTAGTTCCTCAAAAAGTTATAATACAGAAAATGTGTGTGAAACAGCAGTATTTTAAATAACAACACAAGATTTTCTTGTAAGCATATTGTCTAAAATTAAAAGCAAATATTTAACAACCTTGCCAAACAAACTTTTAACAATATCTACAGAAACTTCCTGGAAATGTAAAGATCAAAACTCATAGTTTAACACTTTCAGACTAATGGTTAAATATAGCATTCTGTGTTTAAATGCATTTGGCATATATATATATATATATATATATATATATATAAAATAAAGTGTGTTTCTTGCTTTCTCTCTTATACATATATGAGCCAAGTGCATTATATATATACATGTATGACCCATTGTGTGTGTGTGTATATATATATATGAGCCAAATGCATTATATATATACATATATGACCCATTGTATATATATATATACACATATATGACCCATTATATATATACATATATGACCATATATGTATATATATAATAAAGTCTGTTTTTTGCTTTCTCTCTCTCTCTTATACATATATGAGCCAAATGCCGTATATATATACATATATGACCCAAACGCATTATATATATAGAGAGAGAGATGTTTACCTCTAGTATTGTATGGGATATATATATATATATACACACACACACACATATATATGTATATATATAATATATATATATATTATATATATAATATACACTGTAAGTTATATATTATAAATTATATGTATATATTAATATCCCATATATATATAAATATCCCATACAATACTAGAACTAAACATCTCCTAAAGAAGTTACACTCCTATGCCTCTCACACACTCATGTACTTTATAGTTAACTCAACCAACAATTTATTCATTCACTCGCTGAGTTATTTACTCAAGCCTTTAAGGACAAAAAACATGCTAACCAGTGAAGCTCAACTAAAATTATTAAGATATTAAGATGTGGTCTCTCTGTCCTTAAGAACCTCAATCCAGAGAAAGTGGCATATCAATAAATGTTTAAAAAACTAATTCTAGTATGAGGTATAATAGTTAAAATAATTAATATCTATAAATTATTTTATCAGGCACCATTTTAAGCCCTATGTGTGCAGCATCTTATTTAATTCTGAAAAAAATCCTATAACACACATATTATTCTCATAGCTCCCATGTTTCAGATGAGGACACTGAGGATAACTGAGGTTAAGGTACTTGTCCAAGGTTACACATGTAATGAGCATAAATTCAAGGGTCATGAACTGCAAGTCATTTCTTTCAGCCAGTACTATATTCCCTTACTGCCACTGATTTTCATTTAAAGCTGAGAATACTAATCATTTCTCCTGTGTAAATAAGTCATTTTATAAATACATGCTATTTTTATTTCGATGACAATGCATTAGGTAAAATAATCTACGGTCAGCTTAACATTTATGATTGATAAGATTTAAGTGAATTTTAAACTTCAAAAAATATACTAGTCTATATTATGATAGAAACATTAAATATGTATATAATTATTTACACACATATATATTTTTAAACCTATACAAAACTTCTCATTAGTGTTTTAACGCGATTCAGTAAAATTTCCCAAACCATTTTATAATAAAACTATATGCTTGGACTTAGCATTTTACATTTTGAACTACCAATATTCTTGTGCATATCTTAAAAAAAAAAACAAAGTTATTCACAAATAAAGCCAGAAAGCATAATGATTTAGGTATATAAAATTTTTTTAATGTTTATTTATTTTTGAGAAAGAGAGTGCAAGTGAGGGAGGGTCAGAGAGAGCGGGAGACAAAGGATTTGATGGCAGGCTCTACACTGACAGAAGCGAGCTCCACGCAGGGCTTGAACCACAAACTATGAGATCATGACTTGAGCCAAAGTTGGATGTTCAACTGACTGAGCCGTGCAAGCACCCAGTATATAAATTAAAAAATAATTTGTTTAATGATTATTTATTTTTGAGAGGGAGAGACAGAGAGCAAGCGTGAGTGGGGGAAGGGGAGAGAGAGAGAGACAGAGAATTTGAAGCAGATTCCAGGCTCTGGGCTGTCACCACAGAGCCCTACACGGGGCTCAGAGCTTGAACCCATAAACTGTGAGATCCAACCCATGAACTGCGAGATCATGACCTGAGCCAAACTGGGATGGTTAACTGACTAAGCCACCCAGGTGACCGTCCTGGTATATAAATTTTTAATACAGGTAATTGGCTATGGAGGTCAGGTTTATAAAAAAAACCCACACAAACAATAACAGATATAATTCTTTTTTTTTCCAACGTTTTTTATTTATTTTTGGGACAGAGAGAGACAGAGCATGAATGGGGGAGGGGCAGAGAGAGAGAGAGGGAGACACAGAATCGGAAACAGGCTCCAGGCTCCGAGCCATCAGCCCAGAGCCCGACGCGGGGCTCGAACTCACGGACCGCGAGATTGTGACCTGGCTGAAGTCGGACGCTTAACCGACTGCGCCACCCAGGCGCCCCAACAGATATAATTCAAATATGTTTTCATCAACAGGCAAAAAGTCTGTAGCTTTCATACACTTTTGGAACTATTTACATACACATGTGTATCTTTTTAAATTTTTTTTATTTTAATTCCAGTTAGTTAACATACAGCATTATATTAGTTTCCGGTGTGCAGTATATTAATTCAACAGTTCCATGCATCATCCACACAACAGTTGTCATCACTAAGTGCACTCCTTAATCCCCATCACCTATTTAACCCATCCCCCCCTCACCACTCCCTTCCCCCTACTGCCATCTCCTCTGGTAACCATCAGATTATACTCTATAAAAGTCTGTTTCTTGCTTTGTCTCTCTCTCTCTCTTATTTTTTTTCCTTTGCATGTTTGTTTCTTAAATTCCACATATGAGGGAAATCATATGGTATTTGTTTTTCTCCTACTTATTTATCTTCCATTCATGTCAGTGTAAATAGCCATATTTCATTCATTTTTATGGCCAAATAATATTCCATTGTGTGTGTGTGTGTGTGTGTGTGTGTGTGTGTGTGTGTATATATATATATATATATATATGTATATATATATATATATATATACCACATCTTCTTTATCCATTCATCAATCAATGGGCACTTAGGCTGCTTCCATATCTTGGCTGTGGTAAATAATGTTGCTATATACATAGGAGTGTATACATCTCTTTCAATTAATGTTCTTATATTCTCTGAGTAAATATCTAGTAGTGTGATGGCTGGATTGTAAGGTAGTTCTATTTCAACTTTTTGAAGAACCTCCATACTGTTTTCCACAGTGGCTGCACCAGTTTGCATTCCCACCGAGAGTTTATGATGTTCCTTCTTCTCCACATCCTCACCAACCCCTGCTGTTTCTTGTGTTGTTGATTTTAGCCTTTCTGACATGTTCGAGGGGATAGCTCATTGCGATTTGGATTTGCAGGTCCCTGATGCTAAGTGACGCTGCGCATCCTTTCATGTGTCTACTGGCCATCTGGATGTCTTCTTTGGAGAAATATCTGTTCATGTCTTCTGCCCATTTTTAACAGGATTATTTACACACGTGTATCTTTAAACCCAACAGAATCAAGGGTACTTTAAAAATTATATAGCCTTCTTATTAACTGACATTTTTTAAAAGCTAAATCACCATTGACACTTTTCTAATAAACTTAACATCTATAATTTAAATACACTTTCATAGGGTAAAAATAAAGGAGAAAAATAGTTGTCATAATGTCCTTGTCCTTTGTTCTGTAAAAAGTGAAGGGAGCCAACTAGACCTCAAGTTTAGTCTATCGGTTTAAAATTAGACATAAAATCAAGCAGTCTGTTTGGATTATGTCCTCTGACAAGCTCTGGAATTGGCAGATTTCAGACTCAGAATTTCCAGGTCTACGATAGAATAAATTTCTGTGTTTTAAGGCACCAAGCTTGTGGTTATTTGTTACACCAGCCTTAGGAAATGAAGAGAACAATATCACGGTTTACTCTGGGAAGTTATCTAATAGCTAAAATGAAGAGTTATATAGTTTCATTCATTCGATATTAATTGAGTGCCATTATAAGCCAGGTTTATCCTTTGGATCTATGCAGATATTCTTGTGATTTTGTGGTCTGAGGGATTCTCAACTGCATTTCCTGCTTGTAAAGACCTTAGAATGGTATCCTGAAAAATAACTTATGGTATGTTATACTGTTTGGTTTAATGTTTTTCTTTTTTTATTCTACTAATTGTTTAATAAAGATCTTAATAACAATCATAGTAATAATACCAGTTAACTTATTGCACACCAGACCATAAATCTTGTGTTAATTTCTTCACATATGTAATCTCTTAAGATTATGGTAAGAGCGCTATGAAGTAGGAACTATTATTATCCTCATTTTATGGAGGTCAAAGCTAAGGCTTCAGGAAGTCAAGTCACTTTCCTAAAGTCATTTATCTAATGACCTTGGTTTTCTGATGTCAAAGCCTGTGCCACACTTTACCACCAAATAACCTCTTTTGATATAACATTTCAAAAATAACTCGTATATTTGTGTGGACAAAAAAAGAATATATATGAAACAAGATGTTAAAATTGAAGTTGGAACTAGACACCGAGTTACAACAGATGTGAAATACTAATGTGAGTTACAAATCACTAAATAGAGATTTTCAAAGGAAATGGGGAAGCATCTGCTCCTTACTCTTGAATTCTGCTGACTTTCACATTATAAATGGTTTACAAAGGCACAGAGGTAAGATTTTGTGCAGATACTTCTTGGAAATAGCTGTTGTCTGCCTCCCTGGGGAAGGATTGGGGGTTATGACCCATCGAGACCCATCCAAGAATCTTTGGAATGGGATCTTTGAAGTTGGGAGAAATAAAATAATGGAGTTCACCTCACACCTGACAGGGGCAAAGCAGCTGCCGGGTGAGGGGAGGGGGGGAACAGATGAGACTGTGTTCCAAAACTTTGGGGGTGAAGGATGTGGGAGTGTTTTTCTATGCACTGGTCTCTGTTAGATTTATCAGCCCAGAACAGTCTCATTTTAAGCCCACTGTTGCACTGCAATTATTAATAGTGTTCCCTTTCACTCACGATAGTGTCTCAGTGTGGACAGTAAATAATATGGTCTTCTGAAGGGTGGAACACACAGAAAACGGTTAACGTGGGAATGACTTAGGTTCTTTCCAATGGCCATGTAAAGGAGTAGAGGAACCTCAGCAGCAGGAACCTGGCGGTGAAGCCTAGAATTTTAGGAGAGAAGGAAAGAGTCAGTCTTCCTCACAAAAATAGGGAAGAATCCACCTGGATTAAGGAAACTGTAAAAGATGGTGGGGTGGGGAGGAGGGAGAGAGGGAGGATGAGAGGGTAAAAGAGAGAGAAGAAGAGAGGGAAAGAAAGAGAGGAGAGAAAAGAGGGGAACACATGTTTAAATGACCATTAGGCCCAGCAAGGTCCTTCTAATAACACCCTTTACTGCCCCTCTCCTACTCTGACCCTGAAATAGTCAGAATGGGCTGGAAAGCTGTGTGCAGGAGAGGAGAAGGCCAAGGAAGAAAAGTAAAGATGCCTGTCATGCCTACATTTTTTTTTTTTTGCTTAATCTTCCTTCCTGGAAAAGCCTAAGATTGGGGAAGGGAGGCAATATAATGCTAAATCAAGCTCAGAGTTTTGTATGCTACTGCAGACTAGACATTCTAATTAATGAGTTAATACTCATGAGTTAAAGTAGCCATAGGGGTCCCTATGAATTAAATGTGATCAGAGAAAAGATCACACCCACTAAGTAAACCTTAAAGAATGGCATTTGAGTGTGTCCCAAATGGTGCTTGTTCAAAATCTTGATTATATAAACATTTTTAAAGTAGTATTATTGAGATGTCATTCATATAACATATCAATCATTCATTTCAAGTGTATAATTAAATGCTTCTTAGTATATTCATAGGATTGTACAACCATCACCACAAAGTAATTTGAAAATACTCCATCTCTCTCCAAGGAACCCCATATGCATTAATAGTCACCCTTCCCACATTTCAGTAAAAAGTCCTTTATTCAAAAAATAATAGTATTATCCAGCTAAAAAATTAATTAAATTTATAACTTACAAAAAAAAGGAAATAGCCTCTAAAAGAAAACTGCCCAAGGTCGAAGAGTTAATAAATTAAACAAGCTGGGGGCACCTGGGTGGCTCAGTCGGTTGAGCGTCCGACTTCAGCTCAGGTCACAATCTCACGGTTCGTAAGTTGGAGCCCCGCGCCAGGCTCTGGGCTAGTGGCTCAGAGCCTGGAGCCTGCTTCCGTTTCTGTGTCTCCCTCTCTCTCTGCCCCTTCCCCATTCATGCTCTGTCTCTCTCTGTCTCAAAAATAAATAAACATTTAAAAAAATAAATTAATTAATTAAACAAGCTGAAAAGAGTCAGGGCAAAGACAGGAAGTAAAAGGCTATATTAAGGATATATATTTCAAATATAAAGTGCCAGGGTGATTATGGTACTACTTTAAGAACTGGTTAGGTGACCTGATCTCTGTCATTGACAGTAAACAATACAAACCAACTTTCGTTTATTTATTTGTCTTTTTCATTTCATACAGTACAATGGAAAAGAAGCCTTGAGAAGATGGTATACATAGCAGTCATTCTCAATCCTGGCTACACATTACATAACTGAGGTAGCTTGTAAAAAAACCAACATTGTAGTACCCAGGAGAATTAAATCTGACTATCAGAGACTCTATTTTGGAGCCAGCATTCAACCATTGCTATGTAATATAGTAATTCTTATGAGGATCGTTGCTATTGAGACTGGTAGGATTTGGAAGGAAGTATAAAAGACACTGAATTTCGATTATATGCATTACCTTCCTCTTTTTCTGGAGAAATGGTGTGTAAAATAATGGCAGTGTGTTGCCCATGTGGAAATATGGCAGGAGAAAAATAATGAAAACCATTGCTATACGGGAAAGAGCGTAAATTCTCAAGCTCTGTGAAGTTGGTACAGATTCCAGCCCCAATGTGACAAAGGGAAGTCACATAAATTCTATGAGTCTTGAATTTTCAACTGATAATAGACCACCTATTTGCCAGATCATTGTGAGAATGAGAAAAATTGTTTGCAAGCTTACTAGTACCAAGGTATAACAAATGGTAACTACGTTACTCTTCAAATATATAACAAATGGTAACTATGTTAGTCTTCAAATAAGTCAGTGTAGATAGTTAAAACATAAAATAATTATCTCTTTTTCAGACTGTTCATTTAATGAGATGGCAAGGTCTGACCCTTCAGAACAATGTATTCTCAAACCACTCATGAAGTATTAGTAAAAATACATTTACAAGATAAACATAGATGTAAAAAAAAAGCACCAATGTACATTATCTGTCTACACTGAAAGTGGAGTGGCTGCTAAGTACTTTGCCTCTAATGGGTGTGAGTTCAAACTCAACAGGAAACTTCCAGTTTGGACAGAAAATGACAGAATCTCTGGAAAGGTACACCAATGAGCTGGAGACATAGTATCCTTAACTAGATGTAAGGTTATGAACATGCCTTTACATATAAACCAATTCATCATAAATAAGAAAAGAAGATGCAGAACACTTTGTTCAAAGACAATTGTCAATGAATTGACAAGATGCCTTGAATGCAACCAGGTGTCACTTTCTTCTATCTTAAACTCCACAAAATAAAAGACAAAGAACAGCTTTGGTGTTTCTACGCAACTAAAAACAGAAGGTTTTCAAAGAGATACCAATATTTTTATATGAAAAAAGGTAGACAATTAGGCACTTAAATGACCAGGAACACAACAAGAGGAATGGTTCGTTGTGAAATGTATCAATTCATGGAAAAGGTGTCATATTTTATATGGTCTCTGATTTTTAAAAGTCTCAAGTAAGTAGAAAGAATATAGATGGAAAAACAAAATAATAAAGTATAGAAGTGAAAACAAGTAGGAGAAAAAGACAGTGGCAATTCTTGCCAATTAATTTTAAATACCTGCATAAGGAAGAATGTAGAATGTGCATGAACGAAAATGTGAAAAACTTCATCTATCCTCTGGAAGTATATTCCTGGGTGACCTCTGATAGCTTCATTAATTAAAAAAAAAGTTTAGTGCTTACTACGTGACAGAACCTATACTAAGTGCTGTGGGTCCAAACATGATTAATAAATGCACATTCTTCTCCTGGAAAGGATCAGCTGGGTGACTTAGACATGTATCATACTTTATTATTTAACTGTCTATATCAAAATATTTGAGGCATATGCATAGTGACCATAATATCAATAAATTAAGTATCTGTCAGAATGTAGGAATGGCTGATGCTAAATGTAAAAGAGAGGAGAGGCAAGAAATAATTAACAGATACTCCACATAGAGCTACATATAAAAATGTTAAAAACCAACAGCAGCCACTTTTTACATTTTTTAATTAAATCTTTCCATAAATTAAAAAAATAACATAGAATAGCTTAGCTCTTACTAGCAATTTCACTAATTTAAAACATCACTGAGTAACGATAATAATATGAAACCGCATATTATATGAAAACCACCTGTATGTAAAGCAGCAATGCAGAATTGTTCATGTGATTATATAAGAATATATGAGGAAATAAATGAATTTTATACTTTAAAATGTATGACATGCTTCAAAATATAAAAAAATCTATTCTTTGTAAATGACAGTGTAGGTGAAACTATGTGTGCTGTTGTAGGGAAAAAAAAGGAAATATATTGGAATGAGGGTATGATAATAAGAATGGAGTAAGAGAAAATAGTTGGCAAAATGTGCAAAGCTTGGTGACTTAATGGGAAAGTGACGATGTAGGGGAACAAGGATGACTCTTGTTTCTAATCAAAGTGATCCTTAACATGCTGTGGGAGGAGAGGGGCGAGACTCAGTATGGGTTTGGACATGGTGAGTTTGGTGTGCCTGTGGAATCACTACATAGAAATATCAGATGGAGAAGCAAAGGCTGGGAAAAAGCCTGGGGTGCTAAGAGGGTGCGTAGGGTGAGAAGATAAAGGAATTGGGATGGGAGCATGGCAGCATCTATATCTACAAGGTGAGCAGAGGAAGATGAACTCACAGAGAAATACTAAGTGTTCACAGAAGAATGAGAACAGAGAATGGTGTCATGGGAGGCAAGTGTGTTGAGACTTTTTAAAACAGAGTAATCAACAGTGTCAAGTGCAAAAGAAAGACCTAGTAAGGACTACCTAGCACATATTCACTCAATTTACCAATATAAAAGTCATCATTCTTCCTAAAAATAACAGTTTTTGCTCAGTGACGGGTAGAGGCTGGATGGCAGTAGATTTGGAGGAAATAGATTAGGGCATGGAAACAGACAGGCTGAGTTACTCCCTTGAGAATTTGGGCTCAGAGAAGAAGAGAAAGGAAATGGCAGCTCCATGCTAGAGAAGAAAAGATGAAGATGACCATGAAATTCAAAGAGAAATGGAAGAAACAGAATCAAGGACACACATGAAATAATCTCTCAAGGGGAAGACCCTCATTCGTTGAGACAGAAGAAAAAGCATGAGGCTGGTCATGGTCATGAATATATTTGTAATTAGGACACAGGGAAGGTATGAGTATTCACAGCCATACCATTCATCGTCTCAAATGTTTAACAACTTACGGGTACGGCAGGATATTGGCTAAGGGGACAGGAGGGGGAAGAAGGCTCAAATATGGGGCTAGAGAAAAGTAGTTAAGTTTTGGAATTGTCCTTCAGTGAAATAATATAGAGAGCAGAGCTCAAATGAGTAAAGTGCTGATAAATAGTTCTTACCATTGTGTAAGACTACAGTTAATAAACACACCGGGAAAAAGTAACTCCATAAACTCGACTTCTGTTGTTATTTTTTTCTGTTATGAAGACTCATTATTTAAATTTATTTTATTTCATAATGTAATTGGAAAATTAAAGGGTTCTTTTTCAAGTATGGATTTTACTATAAGATTTAAGTTTCACAACAGGGAATATCATTCAGAAAACAATTTTAAAGGTTGGAACATTAATAAGAAAGCCTTATTTAACAATAAATAATTAAATTGACTTACAATGTTTATATTTTGATTTATACCTCTGCTTATATTTGTTCCTTCTATTTGTAGGCACAGATCCTTCCTATAATTCACATAAATATCTTTTCCATGACTTTCCATGAAACGTGCACATAAAGCAGTTGCCTAATAAAATGTGGAGTGGCATCCTACAGGGGATTCTGGGGTATTAAATCAAGCCCAAATTCAGAGAACTATTGTCTGAATGTACCACTCTTTCCAAAAGTAGAAAAGTGATATAATCTAACTTCCCTTTAAAAAACAAATCTCTTTTGGATGATTCTAAGTCATATGTGCTAAAAGAAAATATCACTCCATGAGTATCCACAGATACACACATGCACACACACACACACACACACACACACACACACAAATATCCTATATGCTCTCATATGCATATTCATATTTTTCAAAACTATAAAATAGTCATTATGATGCATTACAGCTGTTCCTGTACCTGTATTTACAAATATTCGCCAATGTGCTTCAGGGCAACAGGCTCATGTATTTAAAGTAAAGGTTTTGTTTTATCAACTGTAAACTGCTTCCAAGGGATGTCAGCCCTCCAGCAAGAGGTAAGTTCCTACTGATGGCCCTGTCAGGAAACAACATGGAATCCACTTCACAATACTTCTATCACACGTCCCTAACCATTTCTTCCAGGAGGACATTCTCTTCCTGGCTGTGGGCAAAACTCTGTATTCTCTTTTGTATTTAGAAATACAATACATTTTGTGTCACTGAGAGCATATATTGGTCAAAGGAATGTTGATGATCTCTATTATAGCCTTTATCACCCTCCTTAATTCTCCACTTCCTGGGTATAATCAAAACCTCTTGGGGCGCCTGGGTGGCGCAGTCGGTTGGGCGTCCCACTTCGGCCAGGTCACGATCTCGCGGTCCGTGAGTTCGAGCCCCGCATCAGGCTCTGGGCTGATGGCTCGGAGCCTGGAGCCTGTTTCCGATTCTGTGTCTCCCTCTCTCTCTGCCCCTCCCCCGTTCATGCTCTGTCTCTCTCTGTCCCAAAAATAAATAAACGTTGAAAAAAAAATTAAAAAAAAAAACCTCTTAGGAACTCTTGTCTTTCACATTGTTGTTAGAAAACTTTAGAAACTTGCTACTTTAAAGTAGTATTTGAGAAAAGTCGGGGAGCATAAGGCCAGTATCATTGCATTTGTAGAGATGATGCAGTTTTAGTCATGAAAAACATATTCAACTCAATTTTTAAAAAAGTAGGAATTCTTCTAAAATGTTTGATGATGATAATGAGTTTCTGAACATAACATAGATCATGCTGATTTCCTCTGTCAATGTCTCTGAGGCCTTAAACATACTCAAGTGTATTTTTTCAATCTTAAATTTAAGCAAAAAATATCATTTTAATTCTCGTAATGCTATTTTGGATTATATTTTGGTCAAGATTCTTTTATGTGATTTCCTAAAGACATGTGTCTTTTTCCAGTTGTACCTGAATATAATTAACATAGAAAGCAGTTGATCCAGAATCTGTCGGTTTTATATGTCTAGGAAAATCGGATAAAAGTTGTTTATTCTTTCTTCATAAAAATAACATATGCACATAAAATCTGATCTAATTACAGGGCATTTGGGTAAACACTGAATTTCATATGGGTCCATGAAAACAGGTTCAAGGTCCTTACCAAAGCTTCAGATCCCTTGTTGAAGGTATTCAAAGTAAATACATTTATTTATGTCCTGTGTCACTATTATGCTATACTCAACACCAAAACGCAAACAAACAAACATAGCAACAAACAAACCAACTGTGCCTATTCCTTTTTTTGCAGCCTCCCCCTCTGCCACACATCCCTGTTGTCCCCAGTCCCAGGGCTGTATACACACATTTTTCTTCTCTTTATTGAAACTTCCTAGCATAAGGGTACTTTTAAGAAAGCATTTGTTGGCTAGCTCCTAGAAAACTACATTAGGACATTAATATTAATGGATTTAAATAAAAAATCTCACAAACTTCGTGAGACCTATGAAAATTAGTAATTAAATTGATAATGTTTCCATTAACCTGTTTCTTCATCAGGAGCCAGAAAATGAGATAGCATCAAAATGGCATTCATGCCAAGTTCATAATGTGAATGGAGCCACTGAGCTATATGAAGTCCTTAGTTGGTTGTTAAATATTTTACTCATTATCAATAAAAAGCATACTTAATGAAAAAATGACAGAGGCAACATTTATAAAACTAATATTTAAACCTATATATATGGAAAATGTAACAAAGTATTTTTTTTTAATTTTTTTTTCAACGTTTATTTATTTTTGGGACAGAGAGAAACAGAGCATGAACGGGGGAGGGGCAGAGAGAGAGGGAGACACAGAATCGGAAACAGGCTCCAGGCTCTGAGCCATCAGCCCAGAGCCTGACGCGGGGCTCGAACTCACGGACCGTGAGATCGTGACCTGGCTGAAGTCGGACGCTTAACCAACTGCGCCACCCAGGCGCCCCGTAACAAAGTATTTTATTACCACTTAAAATTTCATACTTTTTCGTTTTCCTTAAAAGATGACATAAATATTTTATTTTTTAATTTTTTTAATGTTTATTTATTTTTGAGACAGAGAGAGACAAGAGCATGAGTGGGGGAATGGCAGAGAGAGAGGGACACACAGAATCCAAAGCAGGCTCCAGGCTCTGAGCTGTCAGCACAGAGCCCGACGCGGGGCTCGAACTCACAGACTTTGAGATCATGACCTGAGTTGAAGCCAGAGGCTTAACTGATGGAGCCACCCAGGCGCCCCAAAAGATGACATAAATTCTAAGAAGGGATTAAACTAAAGACAAATGAATTATCAAAATACTCCTTGCTCTGTAATGATGAATATTTCCTTGAAAATATTTTTAAAAGTGGCAAAAATCTTGAACATGTTTTACTGGCTTTTTGAGAATTTTATCTTTGCATATTTTGTCACCAAATTTAGAAAAAGTGAGCAGCATAAAATTATCACTTATGGTATCACAGTTATTCCTGTCATATTATGATTAGCCCTGATTGAAATGACATTTCCAACATGTACCAAATTTGTGAAAATGGTAATTACATTCTTCATTTACATAAGGTTATTCTTTTAGCCTGCCAATTGGTTATACAAGTTTCACAGGCATCTTTAGAAATAAAACAAACATTGAACTCTATGCATTGAACTCTATGCATTGTTATTTTGCAATAATTCCCTTTTACTTTATGTCCACCAATAATTATTAGAGATAGGCAGATTTATACTAATGGAAACAAGGGGAAATACCCCATCAAATGAATGTGGAACAGTTTTGTATGAAATGTTTTGCTTCGTTCCAAATAATGCACAACATGGAGGACTACTGGCTCTTGAATGCTATATTATGGTGTGCTTTCCCACATTAGCGAGATGCCTGTATGGTTCACGTTGGACAAGTAATCTCTTCCTGGTAATATTTGGCTATAAAAAAAAAAACAACAGAAAAAAAACACCTCTCCTAGAATATAATAGTACACAGCTTCAACAAAAAAAGCGGGGGTGGGGGGCACCGAGGTGGCTAGGTTCGTTGGGCATCCGACTTTGGCTCAGGTCATGATCTCACAGATCATGGGTTCGAACCCCGCATCGGGCTCTGTGCTGACAGCTTGGAGCCTGGAGCCTGGTGCCTGCTTCAGATTCTGTGTCTTCCTGTGTCTCTGCTCCTCCCCTGCTCACACTCTCTCTCTCTCTCTCAAAAATAAATAAACATTAAAAAAAATTTTAAAAAAAAGGAAGCAAGATTCCTGTAGTGGTTACATGATGTTCCTATACAAATTGTGAATTAAAGTTCTGGTATTTACCAAACACGTTCTATGAATCAAGCACAGTGCTAAGTTAAAAGACTTAGTTTGAGTATCAGTTCTATCTCAAATAGCCGACTGCTAGTTGCTAGGCCATTTATCATGTTTGAGCCTCTTTTTCTCATTATTTACATAGAGATACTATTACTTCTCTAGTTTGCTGTCTCAAATAAAATACATTTAGTCCAATGGTTTGGTTGAGAGTACTGTATACATTTCACCCAACGTAAGGTCTCCATTTGGCAACATCTTGTTCTTCAGGAAGGGGAAAGGTGGCTATTTCACAAATGTGGGTGTTTTGTGGGGGCAGTAGAATTGTTCAGTTCTACCTATAAAACTAGCCCTTGCCTTGGGCACCTGTGTGGCTCAGTTGGTTAAGCTTCAGACTTTGGCTCAGGTTGTGATCTCACAGGTTGAGTTTGAGCCCCACATCAGTCTCTCTGCTGTCAGCATGGAGCTTGCTCTGTCTCCCTCTCTCTGTTCCTCCCCTGTTTGTTCTTCCCCCACCTCTCTCTTTCCCCCACACAATTAAACATTGAAAAAATAAAACTAGCCCTTTCCTAAATGCAAGGTTTTTATTATCAGACAAATGAGTATAGATCTGTGTCAAGGTGAGCCATGAATTTTGGCCCAATCAATACGATTCCCTTTTTCAAAAATGAGAACTAACAATGACCCTTTCTCGTAAGATTATGGTAACAATTAAAATAGAAAATCAAAAAGAAAAGGAAAGAAAGAAATAAAGGAAGAAAATGGAAGTGAAATGTTAAGCAAAATGCAGTCACAAAGTAGTTAATGAGAGAAAATATTTCACGTGTAAAAAAAAGTATTGTATATATTATTGTTACCTCACAGGATTATTGGACAAAAAAAAAAAAAAGAGAACATATTAGAAAGTGTTACAGAAACTGGTCTGGATCACCCAGCGAAGAACCAAGCTGCACTCCGAGATCTTGGAAGGAAGGAGGTTTATTTTACAGAGGTGGGCCCAGAGGAGATCATTCTCCAGAGATCTGAGCCCAGAGCATCAACAGAGGGGACAATTTATAGTCTGTTACTTCTGCATTCCTAATGAGTAGTAATTTGGTGCCTGAGGCAAGTAGGGTGGGAACAAAAACCCAGGAGGGAAGTCTTCAGGAAGGGACTGAAATTCCCTGCTCAGTCCTGCTGGCCATTATATAACAGATTTTTCCATAACAAAAGAAAGTGAAAAAAATCTTTACCGTATCATGCAGATGGAAGGCGATATCTTTATTATTGAATAAATTCACACAAGCGCGCGCGCACACACACGCATGCGCACACACGCACACAGGCATACAGACAGGAATGCTGCTAGGGTTGAAAAAAATTCTCTATGTTCCCAGAGGACATTTTGTATTTAATGTGCAATCATGTCCTCTTTTACTTAAATATTCACTATTTCATTCACTATTTCATTCCTCAGGGAATGAAACAAATCAACAAATATATAGCATGGAATCAGAAGCATAAATTTTGGTAAATTTTATGAAGCTCCTTAAGGTTTTCTTTCTGAGTGAAACTGCTGTCACAGCTACAATAATTTTTATCTTTCTGTCATGCATCAGTAGATGCTATCCTAAACAAGCCATTACGTATAAAAATATTTTCTAGCAAATAATTATCTACAAATAATATTCTTCAAAATAAAATAAGAAAATGACAGCATTCATGAACTAAGTATCTCTGATGAACATTTTAAAAGCCAAAGGTGGTTAATTTCCTAGATGAATTACTAGAAAACATTGATCTTCTGACCACTGAGGTATAAAAAAATATAAACTTGCTTTCACTGTCATGTTAACACTGCTGTCTTTGACAGTCATTTTGCATATTTTCTATCATTTTCCTTGACACCAGTAAAAAGATGTCAGCCGTGTTATTCTCCTAAACCTGTAGTCAGGATTTCAGCAATTGTGACACAAGATCACAAAATATTTGGGGAAGATTAGAAAAGTTCTAGAATTATGATTTAGTTCCAAAGAAAACACAGTAATTGATCCTGCCTAGTTATTATTCTCATTTTATAATTCAATATCACAAATAAAAACACACATTCCTAGACTTTCTGTCTGCCTTCATTTTTCCTAATGTGACCCAGGACCTTCGGCATCAGTGCAGGAGCGAAATTTTTTGGACCTTGAGGTCATCGAGGAAACCGACCACATTTGACTTTTTTCATGTTCACCATCAACAGTTCATGAATACTGTCATTTTCTGTGGCTCTGGGATGCTGACTATAGCACATTTCTTAACTCAAAAAAAAAAAAAAAAGATCTACTGTAGCAAAAAAGCACATTTAGAAGGGTAGAGCAAACTCTTGGGAATGGAGAAGGCAGAGAATGGCCTGAGGGCATTGGGATTATCCACAAAAGAGGAGAGAAGGCAGACTGTTGAAGATGGTCAGAGAAAGAAGGGACCACACAGTCACACCTGGAGCAAAGTAATGCCAGGGAAGTAGTCATGATTAATTCAAATCAGAATCCTCTTACACTCAGCCCTTCCAAATGTGTTACCTTTTTCTTCATCCCCATACCTGCTACTCCTGCCCCTATAACTACAACCCTTGGATTTTTACCTGACAGAGCATGTTCTCTCACTCTCTCTCTCTCTCTCTCTCTCTCTCTCTCTCTCTCTGTCTCTCTGTCTCTCTGTCTCTCTCTCTCTCTCTCTCTCTCTCTCCCCCCCCCCCCTCCTCTATTTCCAGGACCTTACTTTATCCTAACATTTACTTCTCTTTTTGAGTGCATCTCATCTCTTGTCTACTACCTCAGTGTTAACCTATGATACCAAATATCACCGGGGATATCTGAGGAGCCTCTTTCCTTTTCTTCTTTGAAACCAAGCTCCAGATAAACAGGATTAAGTGAAAATTTACTCTGTCCCATTTTATACTACCTCTGATGTTAGAATTACCTCCTAAAATGGCTCCTCTCTTGACTCCTTGTTTCCAGAATTCTGTAAATGAACGTTAAGGCTATTGCTTCAGGGACTCATATTGAGCTTCTGACTATTGCCCTTGGGTTGTAATCCTTTGCTTCAGGAAGTTTTCTGTCCTGCCTGATGTGGGAAACAATGGCAGATACAACTAAATTTCCTTATAATCTGCAGCCAGTGACAAATACTTGAGGCTGATACAGTAAAACGTTTCTCCCGGCACTCCTAAGGTCTTCTTGTCAATGTTTTGCTAGAGGGATCTTGACAGTAGAGCTTGACAATAGTTAGGCCTCAGGTATCCTGTGAGTCTTCTTTAGCATATGAAAATCTCACTGGAAACTTCCCCTGGACTTTACCTCCCCCAACTACATAGTATAAAACCAGTCTCTCCTCATGGTCCGGGGGCAGCTCTTCCTGACCATGGGTCCTGTCCCCAGGCTTCAATAAAATCACCTTTAAAATCACCTTTTTGCAGCAAAGACGTCTTCAAGAATTCTTTCTTGATCATCGGCTCCGGACCCCATGAACTCCACTATCACCCCAAAAACCTCATTACTGCCTATACATTAGAAAAACACTAGGAGAGCACTGAACAAACCAGCAAAACATAAACACATTAAAAAAATACAAATTCCTAGGCTCCATCCCAGATCAATGAAATCAGTCTCTGGGAGGTTAGAACAATTCCTGAGCAATTATAAAAGGCCTTCCAAGTCACCCTAGGGTATAAAAATGTGTGATAAACACGAGACTATGTAAGAGAGAAGCCTAATTCCTTACCTCGATATAAAAAACCCTTGACCCTCTGGTTGCAATCAACTGATGTTTATTGAAAACACAAATTATTATGATCTCTTGAGTTCTATTACTTATTATACTCTTTTATACAGACCAACCTCCTGCTCCATCTGAACTTTTATCTGGAAACACAGTTTTTCCTCTCATCTGGAGCTCAGCATGGGAATTAATAGCTTCCAGCCTTTGTATATACTTTTCACTTAGCCTGGAATGATCTTTTGACTCTTGGCTGTCTCATGGATTATTACTCATCCTTCAAGAATCGGGTCAAACATCAACTTCACTAGGCCAGGTTTTTTAGACCTTTCTAAATCTCCTGGACTGCCTTGGCGTGTCATTCCTATTCTTCCTGGAACACTATCCATGCCACATAGTAACATGTCTATTTGCATAGAAAAGTTATTTGAGTGCATGGACCTTTCATCTCTGTGCCCCTAACATACAGCAATGCACACATCATATAGTATTTTAGTGGATATTCTAGAATGAGTGACTAAAAGAATGAATTGCTACAGTAGGAATAATTAATTTAAAAAGGAAGATATTTTACAGACATAGTGTGTTTACTAAGTGACAGGCATCCTACTAGGGACTTTATATACATTATTTCACTCAGTTCTCAAAACCAAAAGAAAAAGGTAGGACTGATATCCTCATTTTACAACTCAGGAAACTTAAAGAGGTTGTCTCCCAGACAGTTTAATTTCCAAGGCCCCTACATCAGTATGACTTTATTCTTTCAAGCAATTTTTTTCCCGAGATAATGCTGTACACTACTAATATACAGCTTCATCGGTGGCTTCAGGAAAATCCTGAGAATACATTTATCTGAACAATATAGTGATCAACCAGCTCTGTCTCAAGACAGTATTGTTTATCTGGGAAACCCTCTCACTTCACTACACCTTTTTACTCAGCAAGACTTACTTCAAAGCCCTGGACTCACTGGGCCTATGAATCCTTCTCTATTATATCTTGGATTTTGACTAATTTCAATCTGACCTCTGCATTCAAAGACATGCTTTAATCTACTTGAACCCATAACCCCCCAAATCCCATATATATGTCTGCCATCAACCTGTGTCTTCTGAGAATCTGCTAAGTGTTGGCCTTCTTTACCACACTAAGTAATAAACTCAGTTTTGCTTGATCAATGTGTTATACTGGTGGTTATTTGGGGAAACTGACAATAATGAATGGCAATCAATGGAATGAATCTTTGCTAGATCTGGGTTTGTGATAAATACCCTATACTGTCTCTGTTAATAAAATAAAATAAGTTGGTAAAATTTCAATCATTTTTACAGTACTTGTTTCTTAAAACTATTTATAGAACTGTTTCCCCAACACATTTATTTTTTTGTGTTTTTTGTTTTGTTTTGTTTTGTTTTGTTGTAGGATAAAAAAGGATCTGCAAGAAGGTTTTAAGTATACGTTGATAGGTGATAAAAAGGAAAGTTTCGATATGCATAGGTGAACTTCATCTTTTGTAAGTGTATGTAGGCTGAGGGCTGAGTGAGAGGAATAGATCAGTGTTAGGAGTGGTGAGTTCTTAGGAACATTGCTAGGATTTGCTTTTCTTTTGTACATTCGCTGTACTTATTGTTGCTTCTTATAGTATGCCATATTTTGAGGCTTTCTGGACAGAGAACCATGTCTTCAAATAACTGCTAACACTGATTAGGTGTTTATTGTGCTTTACAAGTTGCTCGAGGATGTTTACTTCTTAGTTTAGAGGAGTAAACTTGGAAGACATCCTACAGGGAATTTTAAACTAATTGCTATGGAGTTTCTCTTAAAAGAAATTGAGAGAATTCTTGAAGAGTTAAATCTGGGGAGGGGCTTAATGAGATTTACATTCTGGAACCTCCCTTATATTGGTGAGAATGGATTGGGGGGTGAGGGGGAAAAAGGATGCAAGGAAATCAGTTGTAAGTTTGTTGAAATTGGGAAAAGACAGCCAATGTGAAAGTGCTTGCGTGTGTGTGCGCGTGCGCGCGCGCGCGTGTGCGCATGCACGTGTGTATCTGTGTTTTACTGAGAACTAAAGATAGAAGGCCTGTCCCTATTCTCAGGTCAGAATTTTGAGGGTTATTTTGAGAACACTGTAGATAATACACAAAAATTTAAGTTTCTTTGGTGTGTGTTGGACTGTTAAGGGGTTTGGACAGGGGGAGCGGCAGGAAAGAAGCAGAAGTGTGTGGGGAGACATTATCCTCAAACCAACCTGGTAAAGTGGACTAATCACTGTGACATAAAGGTGTAAGAAAGGAACCCACAGGATCGGAGCATAGATCATGATACAAGGCTTTAGCCTGAATAAGACAGGTTAAGCAGCCAACTCTGGGAAGGGGAGTCAGGGAAATAAAAGATAAAAAATGCCTCTTTTTCACCAGACGATGCCCTACTTGTCCTCCAGTCTCCCGCTGGCAAGTTCACCATAACAAACCTTGATTATAGGCACACCTCATTTTATTATGCATCAATTTATTGCACTTGACAGATAGTACATTCATTACAATTTGAAAGTTTGTCACAACCTCACATCAAGCAAGTCTACAGGCGCCCTTTTTCCAACAGCATTTTCTCACTTTACATTTCCATGTCACATTTGGGAATTCTTGCTATATTTCAAACTTTTTCATTATTATTATATTTGTTATGCTCGTCTGTGATTGGTGATTATGACTTACCAAAAGCTCACAGAGCGGCTAGCACTTCTTAGCATTAAAGTATTTTTTTTTTTAATTTTTTTTTCAACGTTTATTTATTTTTGGGACAGAGAGAGACAGAGCATGAACGGGGGAGGGGCAGAGAGAGAGGGAGACACAGAATCGGAAACAGGCTCCAGGCTCCGAGCCATCAGCCCAGAGCCTGACGCGGGGCTCGAACTCCCAGACCGCGAGATCGTGACCTGGCTGAAGTCGGACGCTTAACCGACTGCGCCACCCAGGCGCCCCTAAAGTATTTTAATTAAGGTATGTACATTGTGCTATGATACACATAAGAGACTACAGTATAGTACATACAACACTTTTATATGAAATAAGAAACCAAAATATTCATTTAATTCACTTTATTGCAGTATCAGCTTTAATGTGTAGTCTGGAGGAACCCACAGTATCTTTCAGGTAGGCCTGTCCAGCTCTGTGTTCCCACAGCCCTCTGTGTTTCTTGGAATTTACCAGACTGCGTGGACTATTTCTTTACTAATCTGTCTCTCCCATTAGAAAAAGCTTAACGAATGAACGAGACTGTACTTCAACACTGCCCAGTACATAGCCCAACTGATGTTAGTTGAGTGACTACATAAATGCATGAACAAACAAAACAAGGAATAATGTGTAAATGGCCCTAAAGACTATATTGCTTTTTATTGTTGATTTCAAAAGAACCACGCCTCATGTTTTACTCAGATGTAAAAAGATTCTTTGTTCAACCAAATTTGGGAACTACTAGGTTAAACAAAGTTTTGTTTTTTTTTTAAAGAAAAAAATTTCCACATTTTTTCTTTATTTTTGAAGAACATATCAAAGAAGACTGTGTTGTTCAGTATGATAGCCACTATAAATTTTTTTTAATGTTTATTCATTTTTGAGACAAAGAGAAACAGAAACAGAACGTGAGCAGGGGAGGGGCAGAGAGAGAGGGAGACCCAAAATCTGAGGCAGGCTCCAGGCTCTGAGCTGTCAGCACACAGCCCGACGCAAGGCTCAAACTCATGGACTGTTAGATCATGACCTGAGCCCAAATCGGTTACTTAATTGACTGAGCCACCTAGGAAGCCCACAACATATTGCTGTTTAAATTAATTTATATGAGGGGTGCCTGGGTGGCTCAGTCGGTGAGTGTCCAACTTTGGCTCAGGTCATAATCTCAAGTTTGTGAGGTCAAGACCCACATTGGGCTCCCTGCTGTCATCGCAGAGTCCTCTTCGATATTCTATGCCCCTCTGTCTCTGCCCCTCCCGTGCTCCTGTTCTCGCTCTCTCAAAAATAAATAAACATTAAAGAAAAAATTTTAAAAAGTAAAGTAACTTTGAAAAAATAATTTAAATGGGGGCGCCTGGGCAGCTCAGTCGGTTGAGCGTCTGACTTCAGCTCAGGTCATGATCTCACGCTTTGTGGGTTTGAGTCCTGCGTTGGGCCCTGTGCTGATAGCTGGGAGCCTGGAGCCTGCTTCAGATTTTGTGTCTTCCTCTCTCTCTCTTCCCCTCCCCTGCTCACACTCTGTCAATCTCTCTCTCGAAAAATAAACATTAAAAAAAGTTTTAAAAACATAAATAAAAATGTAAAAAATAATAATTTAAATGAAATAAAAATTAAAATTCAGGGGCGCCTGAGTGGCTCAGTCGGTTACACGTCCGACTTTGGCTCAGGTCATGATCTCATGGTTCATGAGTTCGGGCCCCATGTTGGGCTCTGTGCTGACAGCTCAGAGCCTGGAGCCTGCTTTGGATTCTGGATCTCCCTGTCTCTCTGTCCTCTCCGTCTTGCACTCTCTCTCTCTCTCTCTCTCTCTCTCTCTCTTAAAAATAAATAAGCATTAAAAAAATTAATAAAATATAAATATTCGGTTATTCAGTTATACTAGCAATAGCTCAAGTATTTAGTAGCCACATGTATTTACTGGCTACTGTACTGGACAGCACAGATAAAGAATATTTCCTACATTACACAAAGTTCTATTGGATAGTGCTGACTGCATTGACCTGGAGATACTATTATCCCTGAAAACAATGGTTGGAAAGCCCTGTTCCTGAGATGGCTCTATTACAGGAATTTTAAGACTACACACTGCCATGCAACTCTGCAAAATTCTTTACTGTGTGATTCCTACTGATTACATTTAGACTAGAAATAAAGCAGGCAGTTGCTTTTAAAAGTTTTAAGTTTAAACTTATTGAGTGCCTGTTATGTACAAAAAGTTTTTTATACTTGGAACTTTGTAAAAATAATGATGAGATAAAAGTAGACAAAGCAAAAATATGCAACAGCCACCGTGAGCTAGTTTTAAAACCACTGTATACTGCTTTCATCTCGACTTTTGGCAATTTCTAATTGTGAAGAATCCCTTAGAAAGCAATTTTCCATACTCCATTTTACTGCAATCATTTGGATAGTCCTAGAAAGTTCATGAGGAAAAATAATAATTTAGGAAATGGAAATTGGATTTTTCAGTTGATTTTTTCAGACAATGAAAAATAAACTTAGAATAACGTCAAAGAAAAGGACTTTTATAAATTTAAATAAATAGGAATGACTGGAAAATATTTAAATCGATCAAGATAAATATTTCTCCTGGCTATGCAGGAATAAATGCTGCAAGCTTTATTATGTGAGAGTGAGAATTCAAGATAACTTTTGAATTTACAAGGAAAATTTAGAAGAGGATTAGAAGTTACTTAAGAGGCAGCAATAAATTGTTTATTATCTGATTCTTCTGAGCTCTCTCGTTATTTTATCACATATATTTATTACGATTTGAAATGTTTTTTTCTTTTTGTGGTGTAATTTCTCAACTGAGTGCCTCTTGGGACAATGACTTAAAATACTTAACATTGTCATGCTTCTTATTCATTGTTCTCCATTATGTTAATGTTCACATTCCAAAGACAATTATTTCCATTTATTCTTCTCCTTACTCCATTAGCCTTCCCCATGCTGTCTCATTAGTCAGATTCCAGAAATGATTTTTTTGCCCTTTCTAAATCTCTCTTTTAATGTGTCTTTTTGTTGCTATATGCTTTGTTTAGTTTTCTGTTTTCAGTGTCTTTGATTCCTGCTTGTTCTATCAACTATTACAGGAGGAAAAAAAGTCACAATATAATTTTCAAACATGTGAAAATATTAACTTCATACAAATATGCAGTGAACACATGCTGGTGGTTTAGAGAGACCCAGAAGGATGACAGAGTTGGTTCTAAAAGAATACCAGAAACTGTTATGTATCGTCAGTGATTCTGACTAAGATGGCCTTAGCATTTCCCTTAGCTTGACTAAAGTTTAGCCAGGTTTCTTCCTGATTATAGCATCCCACCTCCCACTTTCCTTTTCTTAGAGGAGTTACTTTAGGAAACTTGCAATTGTATATTTCTTCTCTGCCCCTTTGAGGTGTCAATCTTCTACAATCCAGGGATATCTTTCTCAAGCACTAGAAGCTATCTTTTTGAACTGTAATCATCAAGAAGGATAGCAGGTCTATCTCCAAGTCTCTCCAGCAGGGTAGGAGTCTGACTGATAAGCACCGATTAGCAAACACAGATAGCCCAGCACATTAACCAACCATCCCCTGAATGTCTTTCACTAACTCACTCCAATGCTCAAAAGGTTCCCTGACTTTGGTTTCAACGGAGTTCAGTTCATTATTTAACCCCTTTTGCATTAGTCTTGAATGAAGTTTTCTTTCTGTTTTTAACAAGTGTCCAGTGCAATATCTCTCTGACAAAAGAAAAGGTGCTGGAACAAAAGTGCAAAGTTAGATACAAAATTGGCTAATGTCTTATAGGGCAATAAAAACCTGTGAGGTTTTCTTTTCTGCTGAAGAGAATTCATTTGTATGCCTCCCAGACAAAAATAATTTGCAACTTATCAGTTTGCTATAAGTTAACATCTCACTTTACAGAGCCTGAGATAACAACCCTCATGGTGGGTTTTAAAATAACTTAATTAACACTCTTACGGTTCCAGAAACATCTTGTCAAATAATGGTCAAGCGGTTTCAGCGAATTTTATTATTTGAATTATTTTTTCTAAAGTTTGAAAAGTGGTGGCTTTATTTCCTCTGGAAGTTTTCTAACACCATGTATTTAATCAGTTAGTTACTTGTCTATTTTCATCAATTTCCATATTTCATCAATGTTAACATGCACATTTTGCTCACATTTTATCAGCTCCAAAACTGGAATGTCTTTTACAATTGCTGTGATAAGAAAGCACTGTGTCATAGTTTATTGGTACAGATATCGACTGTGTCTCTTACAATATTTGGCATCTGAAATTCAGTGAAATGAGATAAGTGCCTGCAGAGAGAATTTATGAACGTTGCTATCAAGGGAAAAAACGTACAAGTGATGACAAAGCTTTCTACTTATCAAAATAAACCTCCACAATTGTGGGTCCAGTTACTTCTAGTCCACATGATGACTTAAATTTGAGACACTTACACTGCCATTTTTGCACTGTGTATAGTTCCATCTTTGTTTGCAAACACACTTCCTATAGATTTTTTTCTCTGCTGCTATGGCTTTTCATATGTCCTATTTTGTTTCATTCATCTCTTTATTTCATCACAATGTATTTAAATTCATTAACCTGTCTGTATGTATAGTGATTATTTTCACGGTGATAATAAAAAAAATATAGAAAGCTTCCAAAGAAAATAAAACCATGCCTTCCCAAATTTCAGAAAAAAATAAAGGAAAAGAAAAATGAATAACATACCTCAGCAGTATTTCACAAGGTGTTTTCAAAACCTTCAGATAGTTAATTGAGTTACTTCAAAAGAGCATTAAAAAAACACATGCAGAGGGTCATAGGCCAAACTGTATTTAAGAGAAGAGTTAACCAAATGGAGAGGGTAGGACAGAGACTGCAGACAGTGTGAACACCATAGGTACCATTCCAAAAGCAAGAAACGAGGAAGCTTTAAGAAACTTTGGGTAGTTCTGGGTGATTGATGTGAAAGATGAGATAGTATGAAGTAGCAGCTACAGAGGCAATGTTAGAGAGACTCTGCTTTTACGGAGTTTGGATTTTACTTTGAAAAGTTGAGAAATTACTGAAGGCTTTTGAAACAGGGAAGAAGAAGTTCAGATATGTTTTACAAATATCACTTTACAAGCAATGAGGAATACAAATGTGTAATAGCTGGATTCGAAGTAATTAAACAAGTGGGGATTAACAAGAGATTAGATTAGCAACTAGTAATGGACGCTGGGGTCTGAAGTTCTGGTTCACCGCCAATATGGCATGAAAAGCATATGGATCCTCTGGCCTCTGGGTCTGCCATCACCTCAACCAAATGAGACATCTTCCTCAAAGAGAGAGTGAGACTGAATTCATCATGTATGTCAGCCCTAGTTTCATAAATCGATGCCAGAATTGTGAGCATCCTTTCCACCAACACACATACACCTTTCTTGCACTAGCATCTCCAAAATGCTCTGACACATTCGTTCACTCACTCATTCACTCATTCATTCATTTACAGACAGTATCCATATATACCCTATGTCTCAAACTCTTTCAATGTAGCCCCTGGTATAATATCTCCATAATCCTGTAACTGTGCTAAATCCTCAGCATCTCCTTCTCTTCCTGGCATTAATCAAATAAAACCTGGCTCTTCTCTCTGATTATCACTTCCCCTGCAGCCATCTCAAGCGGTGCATATTTATTTTCTCACAGTCAGCACTTTGGAGACAGAAGCTGGGATTGCTGTTCTTGCTTTCTGTTGTGGCTCCCAAATAATAACTCATCTACTCTCTTCTCCAAAACCCTGCTCTTTTGAAATGTATGCCAGTTGCTTCCATAATCTTTACCTCTCTCTGCTGTCATTTTCCAACCTCATTTAAGGAAGATTTTAGCACCTGATTTAAATATTTCCTCTTCACACCAAGCTCTACCATCAACCTTGGTGCCTTCAAGATCTATGAGAATGGCAATCATAATACCATTTATGTTCATCAGGATAGACTATATTTCAAACGACCCCCAAATCTTAGTGGCTTCTAATAACAAATGTTTATTTCTCACTCAAACTGTCGTTATGCCATAGGTTGGTTGAGGGTTATGCTGGATCTCCTCACTCCAAGACTGAGATTTGATCAGTTAAATCATCACAGAGTCAGAATGATTATAATTTCACATAATATGATGTATCTTTCCTTTTTAACAGCAGTTATAATTTTACAGGTATTTTTCTGGCTCCTGATTGTGTTCCTTCATCTTTGCTCCGTAAGGCCTATGTGGGCAGAGGCTAGGTCTGCTTTTGCTAGTCTTAGATTCTTTGGTGATTAGCCCAGTGTTAGGCACATAATAGGTATGCAGTAAATATTCACTGAATTACATAATGGATAGAGGGATAAAGAGATAAATGGGTACTTCGATGCAAATAATATTAATTAGAGACAGAGTGAGGAGAAGAAGAAAAGAGAGCAGGGGAAGGTTTTAGGGAAGAAGTAAAAAAAACCTAGCCATTGAATAAGAGGTGCTCCTGGGAAATCCAAAAGTAGGTGACCTGTAGTTAGATTGAAGCTGAAGGGGAGAGTTGAGGGGGGACATACAAATTAGTAAATTATCAGGTTATAAGCATCAGGTGATTTAAAATGAATAAGGGCTTACATATGGCAATGATCACATTAATGGCTCCCTTGGATCCAGGCACCCAATGCAATGTCACTGTGTAGCTCCTTCCAACAAGATGCAATCTACTTTACTCCCCCTTGCATCTGGGCTGGCTTTGTGACTTGCTTTAGCCAACAGAATGTGATAGGAGAGACCGATTTTATCATCTGAGGCCGTGGTAGACTGGCCTATATACAGATAACCCCAAACATGTGGGAGATTCCAGGAAAAATGAAGAGAACGTCCTACTAACCTATAGTTCACAGCAGACACATGAGAGAGCCCAGTTGATCCAGAGACTTATGATCAATATCAAATGCTTATTGTTTTAACCCACTGGTTTTTGAAGTGATATGTTATAAAATATAGCTTACTGATAAAGGAAAGATAAATACTACAAAAACAGTATTTAGAGAACCACTTAAATTTTTGTGGCCTTCATTTTTTTTAATTACAGAAAATTTTAACCATATGCAAAAGCAGAGAACACTACATCACTCCCATGTACCATCATCCAGTTTCAACAATTCTCAACACACTGCTGATTTAATTTCACTCCTATTCCTACCCATTGCCCTGACCACCACATAAATTCTTCAGAAGGAAATTCCTGACATTTATTATCTATTTTTTCAAAGTAATTTTAAGTACATATTTTGGAAACGACTACTTGAACACTTTGAGAAAGAAACCAACCCAATGCTCTGCTAAAAACTTGTTGAAGTGATTAAAAGATAGTTTCAAACAAATCCATTTAAATTAATTCTTATATAAGCTTGAGCTTCAAGAGCCAGAAATGAAAGAGAAAGCTGGAAAAGAAATGTCTTCCTGATTGATAAAGCGGAAGAGTTAGCCCTGTGTATATTCACGTAGGGATCACAATATCTTTCTCCGTGAAAAAAGAAAATAAGAATCAAAACAGAGTTCCTACTCAACTGAAGAGAAGAAAGAATAGATCTAATGCTAATCAGACTCCCAGACGAGAGTCAAGGCATTCTTGGGGAAAAAAATCAAGAATAAAGTTTATTTACTATAAGATAATTTACACATATATTTAGGCGAGGGGGATATAACTCAATACCCTAGTTCTAATAACCTGAGGATTATCTCACAGGTAAGTGTCCCATAAGCATGTGCCTGTGAAGGAGGAAGAAATTTCTCAATAGCACAAAGAAGAGGCTTACTGAGACGGAAATAAAATCCACTTTTAACTCTTTTAAGCATATTTTTTTTCCAAAATATGTACATAGTTATTAAGTGATTTAGTCGACTGAAATGTTTTAACAAAGACTTTTTTTGGGGTCAAGAAATAAATTGTGTATTAAGTATGTACTAAATACAGATATTTTAACAAACTGCTATCGCTTAGTGGCAGTTGTCCAAACATAGCAAGGGAAAAATGAAACGTCTCTAACTAGATTCACTCATTCATTAGTAATAAACAACTTAATAGGTCCAGGGCCAAATCATGTGATGTGATTTCTAGTTTAAATTGAAAATTTTGTACCAGGCTTACTTACACTTTAGTTCATATAAACTATACAAAGTTGCTTTGATATTCACTCCCACTTTTTTTTTTTTCATGAGAACCTCTGAGAGATTAAGAATATCACCCAAGCTTCACACTGGTAGAAATTTGAAGGTCTAAGACCTACTGCATGTCATGTGGTTCCTAGCCAGTGGTTATACTGCTATAATAATACTTCTTTATAGTAGATACAATTATAAAGGGGCTTCAATATTGGTTTTACATATATACTGAATCTTTTGGTTGTTTAAAAAAAACATATTATACAGTATCTTCAACATCTCTCTACTCCTCTTGAGATCTGGTCCAAGATGGCAATGCAGGAAGACCTGGAACTCCCCACCTCCAAAGAACACACCAAATTATACCTGTTGATAGAACAATTCCTCTTGAAGAAGAACTGAGGGCCAACTGAACAGCTACTACACAATACAAGACAGAATAACAAAAGAGAACAGCAAGAGAGACAAACATATGGTAGCAAAGAGAACCCTCAGCCCTGATGCTGCAAACTGCATTGGAAAGTGAGTGCCGAGCAACCAGCAGAAGATGCGTCTGTCTTTGAGCCTAGAGAAAAAGCTGCAGTTTAAAAGTAGCTACCATATAAAAGAGCTCATGCTAGAACAATGCCAAATGGTGGGGGTGGGTGCTGGAAGGCTTTCCAGGTAAGAAGGGTTGATAAACAGTCAGTGTACATTCCAGGTGCCCTAACTGGCTTGCCATCTCAGTGAACCCCAGGTCCCTAGCCCACACAGTCCCAGCTGACCCACCAAAGTGGACACAGGGTGTGTACACAGGGACACCCCTGGCTGGTGCTTACTACAGCCCCAACCTTTGAACCAAGATGACACAGGTGCAAAGCACCCTGGAACAATCCAGACCCAGGCTCTCCAGCTTCGCACAGTTTGCTAGGACACCCCCAGGGCAAAGCATTCTGAAACATTCTGGCTGACAACTGCTTTGGATACAGCTGCTCTGCCAGGATACCTCCTGCATGGAGTGTCCCATGAACCCCTGACCCATGCTTGCGTCAGTTCCAGCCATCCCGCCCGGGCATTCCCTGTGCGTAGTGCCCAGAGCACTGCCACCTGCACTAGACTCGACTCCAGTCACCCATCCAGGGCATTACCTGCACTGAGCACCTTGGGATACCCTGGCTTGTACCTAAGCCAGCTTCAGCTGTCCTGGCAGGTCACCTTCAATGTGGACAGCCCCCAGGACAACACCAGCTTCCACCTGTTTCAGCTTCAGCGGTCCTGCCAAGGTAGCCTCAGCACACAGAATCCCAGGACAGCCTGGCCTGTTTCATTTCAGCTTCAGCTGTCTTAAAAGGGTACCTGCTCTGTGGAAATCCCCAGGACCCTCAGCCACAGTTCCAGCCAGCCAGCAAAAATCATCAAGTACACACAATCTACATAAGGGATGACCATCCACAAGACCAATTCTTCAAGTTTAGGAGAAGTAGTTGTTTCACCTAATCCACAGAAACAAACATAGAATGTCAAACTAAATGGGGAGACAGAGGCATACATTCGAAAAGAAAGAACAAGACAAAACCTCAGAAAAAGAACTACATAAAACAAAGATAAGCAAAATTCCTGATAAAGAATTTAACGTAATGACCATAAAGATGCTCACTGGGCTGGACAGAAAAGTGGAAGAACTCAGGGAGACTTCTCACAAAGAGATAGAGAATATAAAAAAGAACCAATGAAGGGCACCTGGGTGGCTTAGTCGGTTAAGCATCCAACTTCAACTCAGGTCATGATCGCATGGTTCGTGAGTTCAGGCCCTGCCTTGGGCTCTGTGCTGACAGCTCTGAACCTGGAGCCTGCTTCGGATTCTGTGTTCCCCTCTCTCTCTCTGCCCCTCCCCCACTCACGCTCTGTCTCTCTATGTCTCTCAAAAATGAATAAACACTAAAAAAAAATTAAGAAAAAACGAACCAATGAGAGTTGAAGAATTTAACAGTGAAATAAAAAAATAACACCAGAAGGACTCAACAGTAGATTAGCAGATGAAGAACTTATCAGTGATCTGGAAGACAAGGTAATGGAAAGCATCTAAGTTGAACATGAAAAAGAGAAAGAATTTTTAAAATGAGTATGGGTTAAGGAATACCTTGTACAACATCAAACAAGCCTTCACATTACTGGGATGGCAGAAGAGAAAGAAAAGGGGTAGAAAACTTATTTGAAGAAATAATAGCTGAAAAATTTCCTAACCTACAGAAGGAAATTGACCTCCAGAAGCACTGAGAGTTCCAAACAAGATGAACCAAGAAGGTCCACACCATGAGACATAATTAAAATTTCAAAGGTTAAAGATACAGTAATTCATTGATTGATTGATTGATTGAACATGAGGGGGAGAGAAGCAGAGGGGGAGAGAAAGAAAAGATCCTATCACCCCGGGATCATGACCTGAGATGAAATCAACAGTTGGGTGCTCAACTAACTGAGCCACCCAGGCATCCCAAGAGAGAATTTCAAAAGCAGCAAGAGAGAAGCAAAAAGTTACCAACAAAAGAAAACCTATAAATCTGTCAGGTGATTTTGCAGCAAAAACTTCACAAGCCAGAAGGGAGTAGCATGACATTGTTACAGCTCTGAAAAGGAAAACAAACAAACAAACAAACAAACAAACAAAAACTACAAGCAAGGATACAACATTATCATTCAGATTTGAATGACAGATAGTTTCCCAAACAGAAAAAAGGAATTTATCACCACTAAACCAGAATTAAAAGAAATGTTAAAGGGACTTCTTTAAGTGAAAAAGAAATGGCCATACAAGAAAGTTATGAGTAAGAAGATGTAAAATATGACAGTGTATACATAAAATGTGGAGGAGGGAGTAAAAAAAAGAAAGAAGTTTTTTTTTTAAGAATGTGAATGAATTTAAATGGCCATCAAATTAATACAGACTGTTATATACTTAGGATATTATATATGAACCTCATGGTAACCATAAACCCAAAACTACAGAAATGCATCAATCAGAAAGCAAGAGAGCAAGAGAAGAAAGGATCAGAGAAAAACTACAAAAAAAACCCAGAAAACAAATAACAAACTGGCAAGAAGTTTATACCTATCAATCATTACTTGAAACATAAATGGCCCAAATGCTCCAATAAAAACACATAAGGTGGTAGAATGGATAAAAACAAGATGCAACTATATGCTTTCCACAAGAGACTCATCTCAGACCTAAAGACACAGACAAACTATTCATTGATTCATTACTTACATACAACACCCAGGGCTCATCACAAGTGCCCTCCTCAATACCCATAACCCTTCTAGGCCATCTCCCACCCACCTCCATTCTAGAACACCTCTCACCCACCACCCATCCATCAACCCTCAGTTTGTTCTCTATCGTTAAGAGTTTCTTATTAGTTTCCCTGTCTCCTATTTTTTCCCCTTTCCATATATTCATCTGTTTTGTTTCTTAAAATTCCACATATGAGTGAAATCACATGGTATTCGTCCTTCTCTAATTGATTTATTTTGCTTATCACAATACATTCTATCTTCATCCACATTGTTGCAAAGAACACTGAAACCATACCATGCTTCTTTTCTGTCTATAAAGGTATGAAACTAGAAATCAATCACAAGAAAAAAAATGGAAAAAAACACAAACACATGGAGGCTAAAGAAGATGATTCCAAAGAACCAATGGGTCAAGAAAAGCAGTCAAAGAAGAAATAAGAAACTGATGGAGACAAATGAAAATGAAAACAAAATGGTCCCAAATCTTTGGGACACAGCAAAACCAGTTCTAAAAGGGAAATATATAGTGATACAGGTATATCTTAAGAAACAAGAAAAAGCACAATAAAGCAAGCTAACTTTGAGGAAAAAAAAAAGAAAAAGTAAGGCCAAAGTTAGTGGGAGGAAGGAAATAATAAAGATCAGAGCAGAAATAAATGACATACAAACTAAATAACAATAGAAAGAAATCAATGAAACCAAGAGCTGGTTTCTTGAAAAGACAAAATTGACAAACCCTTAACCAGATTCACCGAGAAAGGACCCAAGTCAAAAAAGTCAGAAATGAGAGACAAGTAACAAGTGACACCACATAAATGCAAAGAATTATAAGAGAATATTACAAAAAGTTATATGCCAACAAATTGGACAACCTAGAAGAAATGGATAAATTCCTAGAAACATACAACCTTCCAAAACTGAATCAGTAAGAAATAGAAAATCTGAACATAGCAATTACTAGTAACAAAATCGAATTGGTAATCCACAAAATTACCAAAAAAATAAAAGTTCAGGTGCAGACAGCTTCACAGATGAATTCTTCCAAACATGTGAAGAGTTGATATCTATTCTCCTCAAACTATTCAAAAAAATAGAAGACTAAGGAAAGCTTCCAAACACATTCTATGAGGCCAGCATTACCCTGATACCAAAAGCAGACAAAGACACTACAAAAACAAAACAAAACAAAAACTACAGGCCAATATCCCTGATGAACATAGATACAAAAAAATCCTCAACTAAATATGAACAAACCCAATACACCAATACAATTAAAGAATCATTCATCATGATCAAAGGGGATTTATTCCAAGTATGCCTGAATAGTTTAATATTCACAAATCAATCAATGTGATATACCATATCAACAAAACAACGGATAAAAATCATAGAATCATCTCATTAGATGCAGAAAAGGCATCTGACAAAATTCAACATTCACTCATGATGAAAATGCTCAACAAAATGAGTTTAGAGGGAACATATTTCAACATAATAAAGGCCATAGATGAAAAATCTACAGTTAACAGCATATTGATTGTGAAAAACTGAAAGCTTTTCCTCTAAGATCAGAAACAAGACAAGGATGTCTAATCTCAGCACTTTTTTTCCAACATAATACAGAAGATCCTAGCTGTAGCAATCAGATATTTTAAAAAAAAGTAACAGGCATCCATACTGGTAAAGAAGTTAAACTGTCACAATACACAGGTGGCATTATATTATACATAGAAAATGCTAAAGATTCCACCAAAAAAGAACTACTACTAGTAATAGATGAATTGAGTAAAGGTGCAGGATACAAAATCAATAGGCAGAAATCAGTAGCATTTATATACACAAATAATGTAGCGAAAAGAAAGATTTTAAAAGCAACTCCATTTACCACTGTACCAAAAAGAATGAAATACCTAGGAATAAACTTAACCAAAGCGGTAAAAAACCTGAATTCTGCAACTATAAAACACTTATGAAAGAAATTAAAGATGACATAAACAAATGGAAAGATATTCCACGTCCAGAGATTGGAAAAATTAATATTGCTAATATGCCTCTACTACCCAAAGTAATCTACAGATTCAAAGAAATCTCTCTCAAAATACCAACAGCATTTTTCACAAAACTAGAACAAATAATACTAACATTTATATGCAAGCACAAAAGACCCCTAATAGCCAAAGCAATCTTGAGAAAGAAAAACAAGGCTGGAGGTATCACAATTAGAGATTTCAAGATATACTACAAAGCTGTAGTAATCAAAATAGTATATTACTGCCCAAAAAGTAGACACATAGATCAACAGATCAGAAGAGACAGCCAAGAAGTAAACCCACACTTATGTTGGCATTAATCTATGACAAAGGAGGCAAGAATATACAATGGGGAAAAGACAGTCTCTTCAACAAATGGTGTCGAGAAAGTGAGACAGCTACTAGTAAAAACAAAGAAAAAAAATGAAATTGGACCACTTTAAAACATCATACATGAAAAAAAAAAAACCTCAGAATGGATTAAAGACGTCAATGTGAAACCTGAGACCATAGAAATCCAAGAAGAGAGGACAGACAGTAATTTCTCTACATCAACCATAGCATCACTTTTCTAGATATGGTTCCTAAGGCAAGGGGGAGAAAAAGCAAAAATAAACTAGTAGCACTACATCAAAATAAAAAACCTTGCACAGCAAAGAAAACTGTCAAGAAAACAAAAAGGCACCAACTGAATGGGAGAAGATATTTGCAAATTATATATCTGATAATGGGTTAATATCCAAAATACATAAAGAACTTCCACATCTCAATACCAAAAAGAAAAAAAAACAATCTGATTAAGAAAATGGGTAGAGGACTTGAACAGACATTCTTCTAAAGAAGACATACACATGGCCAACAGACACATGAAAAAATGCTTAACATAAGTAATATATATATATGTATATACATATATATATTAAATATTAAGTTAATTAAATATTACCCATCCACAAAAAGGGATGAGATCTTGCCATTCGCAGTAACACAGATGAACCTAGAGAATATTATGCTAAGTGAAATAAGTCAGACTGAGAAAGACAAATGCCGTATGATTTTACTTATTTGTGGAATGTAAAGACAACACAAATGAATAAATAAATAGCAGAATCAGACCTATAAATACTAAGAACAAGCTGATGGTTGCTAGAAGGGTGGAAGATAAGAGGATGGGCAGAATAGGTGAAGGGGAGTGAGAGATACAGGTTCCAGTTATGGAATGAGTAAGTCATGGGAATAAAAGGCACAACAAAGGGAATACAGTCAGTGACACTGTCATATCACATGCATGGTGACACATGATAGCTACACATGTGGTGAGCATCATATAATGTATAAACTTGTCAAATCACTATGCTGTACACCTTTAACTAATTTAACATTATGTGTCAATTATACTCAAAATTTTTTTTAAATCTATCTAATCTCTAGGAAGTCATCATTGATGATTCATTCCTAACAATGAATCCATAGTCAAATCCTATTAAAGTGATGACCTAGTAGTTCTCCTGGACTCCTCTAGATTCCCACTATTATGGCCTAAGTCCAGACCCTCAATGCATCCCATGTGATTAGCCCTTGTAGCTGACGATGCCAATACTACACCCATAGGGCAACCATATGAAGGCTGCTTCCTACAAACACCTGAAACCTTCAGTCTGAGGGCTTATGTCTGGCTCGGGACCAAGGTGAGTCTGCATGAAGGACTACCCAGAAATGCTGGAGAGATAATACTTCTAGAAGAAGCCCTTAACAAGGGACAGATGTAGAATTAGAGGAAAAATAACCCAGCTTCCTCTCCCCTTGGTTGTGATAACTCTGAAGGTGTGTCTACATTTTCTCCCAGAGTTTTCCAGGGGACCTAATTTCCAAAATTGGCCGCAGGAGTAAATGGCTTTATAATGAACATTTTAATAGTTTCCTTCTAGTCCCCATATCATTTCTCTGGTGATTCTTCCTGAGGGTCTGCTTCTTGGGGAATACAATCTATGACAACCCTGTAGTTAAGTGTTGCTCCAAACTCTCGGCCAATTTCTTAACACAAAGCTGCCGAATGAGCTCCCCAAAACTCAAATCTGATTTTGTTATCTATCTGCTTAAAGTCTTTCACTGGCTTCCTATATCTTTTAGTATAAAGTGTTACCTTTTTAGTTTTGTATCCAATATCATGAAATGATCCTTTCCTACTTCTATGGGTACATCTCAGAACACCTCACGTCATGGACACTTTACTCCAGTCATAGAAAATTAGAAGGCATGTGTAATGATTCTAGGCTTAGACTATTTTCCTATGATCTCCAAACCTTGTTATTCATCTAGCTAAGTTTTACTCCTGCATCAAAACTAAACACTTATATCTTAAAGAACCCTTTGTGGTTTTTTTTCTGAATCACATGACTCATCTATATGTCCATTACACTCTGTTGCTTCCTCTCTCATCGCCTTTGTTATATTAGACATAAATTGTTGACTTAATTAGTTTTCTCCCTCAAAGACTATAAGCTTCTTCAGAAAATAAACTTTGGCTCTGATTCTTAGCCATCACCTGGCAAAGAAGAGCTCTCAGAAATAATTTATTAAATAATTGTCAGATGACTAAATACCCAGAGCAAATTTCTCTATGGCATTTAGACCATCTTGGATCAATGTCTCCATCTTCTAAGGAAAAACTAAAACTTCGGAGCCTGGGATCCTATTCACAGGTATTTCTGCAACCTATCTACAAGCTTCCTTTCTAACTTCTTCTGTACCTTCCCATGTACCACCTTGCACTTTTCATTCTGGCTAAATACATCTATTGTGCTTCCCTTCTCAAAGCACCTTTTCCCAAATCACCATGGCTGCCACTGAGCCATTTCCACTGTGTAAAAGAGAATGTCCTTTCCATTGCTCTGTCAAGAAAATTTCATCTCATGCATGTTCAATGCATCCTGTTCTGTGTAGCCATCATGAATCTTTATGCTTGCAATTGCACTTTGTCATCAGATCTCTAACAGCATTTGCCATACAGTGATACAGATAATTGTTTATGAGTCTGTCTTCCCTCGTTGACTGTGGTGTCTTCAGGCCAATTTGTGTCTTCTCTGTTTTTCTCTCTATCATCAGACAAAAATGTGTCTGATGCTTAGTAAGGGTTCGATAAATCTTTGTTGAAAGTACAAATAAACACAACAGAATAGTATTCCAACTGAATTGCATATATTAAAATATGTATATGTGTGTTTAAGTATATATGCATGTCAGTTTGTATACTGTGTAAGTCATTTTAATGTTAGGTACTGACGAACAATCTGAACACATATAGCCTGATATCTGAGGGTCAGCTACTAGCAATGAATCAAATTTTAAAGAAAATAATAGACATCTTGTGGAAAAAAATATTTTTATGTCAGGAACAGAGAAAAGGTCAGAACTGTGGACATAAATCTCCTCTAATAGGAAAGTAATCCCAAAGGTAGTGATTAGAACCTGTAATGAAAAAAAAATGCACTGAGTCCTTTATCATGTAATGGCACCAACAAAAACCATAATTCTTTTAAGATCAGAGGTCTAGTTACTGCTGAAAGCAAACAAGTCTACAGGCTTCACACTGAAACAAATGAGAGAATTCAGAGCTGCCAATTTTAAAGCCTTGTTAAACCAGGGAAGCCACAAACAACTCTTGCTGATGAGGAAATTATGGCAATTACCAAAATTGTCAAGGGAAAGGTATGACAATGTATAAAATTTCATGGCTTGACTTTAAGATCAGAAATTAATATTCATGACAAACATCGGAGTCAAGGACACAGAGCGGTGCACTCTAGAGTTAAAGGTCTTAAACTCTAATTTTAGAGAAGTCATTAGTACTGTTTAGACAAACAAAAATGTTATTTCCTCCAGGGGGGCTATTAGGGTAAAGACAGAGCTGTCACATTCACCTAATTAATGAAAACAATATTCACTGATCAAAAAAGTTTGATATTTTTGAATTTTTACTTTGTAAACCAAAGCCTTTGAACAGACATCCATAAAAGCAATTTTCATTAGAAGTATAATTACTTGGAAATTCCAATTTAGGAACCAGAACATTTTCCTTCTTTTGTACAAGATGTCTACATGGAGTTTCTACACCATGTCAACAAGGTTAACACACAGGCTGTAACTCTGCACACTATGGGTTTTCTTAATTAAGAACTTTTCAGAAGGTTGAATAATCTGCAGTGCTCATTCATTTGAAGATCACAGCAGTGGAATCTGGAAGGCACCCCGCTATGACTTCACTTCCTATGATTTCATTTGAAAATTAAATTTAGCTGAAAAGGTAGTCTTTGTAAAAACATTAACTACAGAATACATTTTTAACATCAGTTAGAAGGAAGAGGGATCCTTTATATACAATCTTCTAATATTTTAGAAGGAGGTATGTAACTTGTACTCTTTCACTTTCAATCTACTGTGCCCTGGGTACTATGTCAGATGCCCGGTGCCCTGCATCAAAAAACTCTTTGTACATGCATGGCTTTATAAAGCACCTTGCGGTCCTTCAATCTGCATGGGATAGAACTCTCTTGCAAGGATCACCAACGCCTGAATATAAATTCTCAAATTTAATGTGGATAAAAAAGTTTTGCATGCACATTGAACTATCAGATCCCCGGCCCTTGTTTCCCCAGAAATTCTGATTCAATAGGTCGGTGGTGGGATCCAGGGATCTTCTTTGTGGTTGCTGTTAACTAGCGCCACTAGTGATTTTTCAATCTAATTATACATCAGACCATAATTTTAGAAACACTGAGCAGTGGTTTTCAAGTTTGTTTTTGCCACCATTGTCTTAGAAGAGCTTGGAAAAATGCTTTAAGTGATTTAGGTTAACATTTATTATTTTGTAAATTTAAAGATGTTTATTTATTTGTTAATAAGAGGGAGAAAATATTAAATACTATAAGAACTAAGATAATTGTAAAAATATTTCATTGCATGATTTAACAAACTAGGCTTTCACTGTTTGTTGGGGGTCATAGTGCACATCAAAGAAAACAAGTAAAATTTATCCCTGGATTTTATCAAATGCATCTTGAAAACACAATACTTCTATAAAACATTCCAATTACACTTATGCCAGTGTTGCTACTATGTACTGCTTTGGCTAATCTGAATTAAGAATATACCAGTTTGGATTAAGCTTCAATTTTGCCAGAATACTTTTTTTTAAAAAAAAATTTTTTTTTCAATGTTTATTTATTTTTGGGACAGAGAGAGACAGAGCATGAACGGGCGAGGGGCAGAGAGAGAGGGAGACACAGAATCAGAAACAGGCTCCAGGCTCTGAGCCATCAGCCCAGAGCCCGACGCGGGGCTCGAACTCACAGACCGCGAGATCGTGACCTGGCTGAAGTTGGACGCCCAACCGACTGTGCCACCCAGGTGCCCCATTTTTGCCAGAATACTTTAAGACAGGAGAGGAAGATCCCTGAATTTAAAAGACCTGATTTTTCAAACTAATATTTCAGATTATCTCTTTGTTTGGCAGCTAAGTCCTTTTTATATCCAGGGGCAATATATGATAGTGCAATTTGGGAAGGGAGAAAGGTGCGCCTTTCTTTTGTAAAATGACAAAAGTTCTATTCTGAGTTATCAGGCAATTTTAGACAAGAATTACATGCGGGAGTTAAGCTTCAGGAGATGAATTCCCTTCAAAGGACTTTGTGGTGCACCCTTTGGAAATTCTTTGTGTAACTCCAGAAATACTTGGATTTCAGTTGGAAGAACATAGCCTTTGAAGGTGAGCTATATACCAAGTGGGCTAGGTCAGCCTGGTAGGTGATTTCAAGACACCCAGTTCTTTTCCTTCTTAAGAGTCAGGGCACAACTAATTGTTGTATCAAAGACTCTTTTCCAAAATGGACCTCCAGCTATAGGAGGAGCCTAGTCTGGCTTCATCCGCTGTTGTGCTCCTGATGGCTGGCCCAGTGACTGACTGGTTTATAGTAGGTGCTTAATAATCTGGAAAATACATTCAATTCACAATGAATACAGTATCAAAAATTAGTAGCCAAATTAACGACAGCAACTTGATGTAACTGTAAAACTTCTTCAGTAAAAGAAATAGTGTTTTTGTTTGAATAAAAATTAATGTCTATTTTTACCACTTAGTAGATTGGTTTAAAGAGTCAAAGCCAAAAAGACAGCCTAAGCCTCAATATGTAGAATACATGGGGTAAAAATATGTTGTGAGATGGTTCAATAATTCTTCAAATACCAAAACCATCCAAAATGACTTGAAATAACTGTGTAAAAAACTTACTTATTTGAAGCAAAAAGAGGAAGGTCTGCCTGAAAACTCAAAAAATAAGTCAATTATAAAATAGTTTTAATAGTTTATTCAGGAAAAATAGATAAATATAATTGTATATGTTTAAAAGTATACGGTGGGATGATTTGCTATATATGTACATGGTGAAATGATTACCAAGATCAAGATAATACATCCATCACCTAATTACAAAATCTTTTAAAGAAATAAATATTTATGAGTATCAGTGATTATGGAATCAGAGGATCTAGCTTGATTTTCTGCATTTCTAAATATTAGTTTTGTGGTTGAATATCCTTTCCATATCTATTTTACATGAATTCTAAGCTAAATAAGGCCTGTATATACATAACACAGTTTATAGCCTAGGAAACAGTCAACAGTGATGTGACATTACCATTTTCAAACAAAGGCTAAGATCCATATGTAGTTACTTAAAATTAAATAACATTAAAATTTCATTCTTCAGTGGTACTAAGACCATGGAGTAACCTTGTGAAAAGAAGTCACATGCTGAGAATGGCAGGATATAAAGCAATGGAGCCTAGGCTTCGCCAAACCCTTGAACTATCGTACATAGTTCAGGAATGCCTACTTTAAAACTACTTTATATGAGGGAAAAAACTCTCTTACTTAAGTCACTTTTCTGTAATATAAAATATAACTAATTTTGTGATATTGCCTTGAAAAGATGATGTTTTCTTCTCCTTTTTTTTTCTTTTTTGGCTTTATGAAAATATATTTTCCTGAAACCATTGGACTAGACTTCAAATATTACTCATTCACTCCACAACCTTGAGTCTTTTGTAGGACTGTCTTTTATAACCTTTATGAGAGAAAATGGATAGCTCCAGATATATAATTGTGAGATATAATGAAATCAGTTAAATGCTTATTCAGTTACCTCTTTTAAGTTTTTGTTTTATAGCCTTGGATTCTATATCATGAAGCAGTTACTAAATGCAGAACTGCCTGAAAGCCAGAAACACAACTGTAAAAAAACATGAATAAATCTAGGCCACAGCAAACTGATGAGAAAAGTCATACTGATTCTTCACCTAAGATTTATAGAATATGAATATAAGGAGTTTGTATGTATCTTGATCATGGCAAACTTGTGATCTGTTTATCTCTTAGGCATTTGAGAAATTTTCTAGGAACCAGAATTTAAAATATTTGAAAGATCAGAGATTTTGCCAGTCAATTCCTCTTCAGAAACGTTGATGAGGGTATTTCTATAATTGGTTGTGAATGCGACCGAGAAACTGAGCAGAGGCAGCTACTGAGGGGAGGATATAAATGCTAGGGATAGGTATGGTGGTACTAAGAATATTAATATTTCTTAATTAATTCAAGATTTTAAAGAAGGTAGGTTTTGGAAACAAAAAAAATAGTAGACTGTCACAGAAACTTTTTACTTGGCATGTCTCTGGAGGCAAGGGAGATAAAAGCAAAACTGAACTATCGGGATCTCATCAAGATAAAAAGCTTCTGCACAGTGAAGGAAAATAATCAACAAAACAAAAAGGCAACTGACAGAGTGGGAGAAGATATTTGCAAATTACATACTGGATAAAGGGTCAGTATCCAAAATCTATAAAGAACTTACCAAATTCAACACCTGAAAAACAAATAATCCAGTGAAGAAATGGGCAGAAAATATGAATAGACACTTTTCCAAAGAAGACATCCAGATGGCAAACAGACACATGAAACAATACTCACCATGACTCATCATGAGGGAAATACAAATCAAAACCATAATTAGATACCACCTCATACCTGTCAGAATGGCTGAAATGAACAACTCAGGAAACAAAAGATGTTGGGGACGACAGGAAAGGGGAACGTTTTTGCACTGCAGGTGGGAATACAAATTGGTGCAGCCACCCTGGAAAACAGTATGGAGGTTGGCCAAAAAATTAAAAATACAACTACCCTATGACCCAGCAATGGCATTACTAGATATTTATCCAAAGGATACAAAAATGCTGATTCACAGGGGTACATGTACCCTCATGTGTACAGCAGTATTATCAACAATAGGCAAACTATGGAAAGAACCCAAATGTCCATCAAATGATGAATGGATAAAGAAGATGTGGTATGTGTATACAAAGGAATACTACTTGGTGATTAAAAAGAACGGAATCTTGCCATTTGCAACAACAGGGATTGAACTGGAAGGTATTATGCTAAGTGAAATAAGTCAGTCAGAGAAAGACAGATATCATATGATTTCACTCATACATGGAATTTGAGAAACTCAACAGATGAACAGAGGGGAAGGGAAGGAAAAATAAGATAAAAACAGAGACGGAGGCAAACCATAATTGACTCCTAAATACAGAGAACTGAGGGTTGCTGTAGGGGAGGTAGGTGGGGAGATGAGTAAAAAGGTGATGGACACTAAGAAGGGCACATTTTGGGATGAGCACTGGGTGTCATATGTAAGAGATCAATCACTGGGTTTTACTCCTGAAGCCAAGACTACACGGTATGCTGACTAATTGAATAATAAAAAAAAAAAGAGTATGTATCACTCGTTCAACAAATACTGATAGAGAGTTTACCAAGTATAAAACAAAAATAGGATATTGGGTCATTTCAATATATGTGGCAAAAATGCCTACTAATTGTCCCTCAATATCTATTTCCCCTTCTTCCTCAGCATAGCAGACGTTTTAGGTATGCCACTCAGAATTTCCTCACTAGCTTTTGTACCCATTCCCCAGCTGCTGTGGGTGTTGACTGGTCAAGGCTCACACCTCTACCCTCTTCCTGAGAATTGCCTTAGCATGACCAGAGCAACTTGGACAGAAATGACTGAACAATGCAGGTCCTGGACTCTCACTTCAAGGCAGAATAAATTCTGTGTTAAAATTTACATTCCATAGCTCCCCGTGGGATCAGGCTGAGGCTAGACTTTTGAAAACAAATCTTTGTCTGGCATTTTCCCCTGTAGGTTTACTCCTGAGAGTACTCTCTCCGTATTTCACTTGTACAAAAATTCCCATCTCAGGCTTTTCTTTTAGGGAAAAGAATTTAAGGTTCTTAGTAATATGCCTTCTGTACTGTTATCAGGTACATGAGCACTAATAATAAAAACTACATATCTGAGCCACCACTACAGTGTGATGTAATTAAGTGAACAAGCTCTGGCCTATGAGATGTAAGTATAAGGGATGTGAGTAACTGCTGGAATTTGTTCTTAAAGGTGCGAAGGACCATGTTCTTTCATTGTTCTTTCATTACATCTTGGTGCTTATAATAGCATGGATATGATGGCTAAAGATTCATCTTGGAAAATATCAAGGATGAGCACCATACCTCAGGGAGAACAGAGTAAAGCTACAGAAGAAACCTGAGGCCTAGATAATTATGCACATACCATATAAAGTCTGAACTTCAATTCAATTCTTTAAAGTCCTGTTATTTCCAAGATTCTTGTTATATATAAACACCTGTTCTCACCCTTATAGACACTAATGGTACAAAAGTAAATTGGCCCAATTGCTATGGAAAACAATATGGAGGTTCCTCAAAAAATTAAAAATAGATCTACCATGTGATCTAAAAATCCCATTTTTTGGGATATAATCAAGGAAAATGGAAACAGGATTTCCAAGAGATATCTGCATTCCCATGTTACTGCAGCATTATTCACAAAAGCCAAGACATGTTAAAAACCTAAATGCCCATAAGTGGATGAATGGATAAAAAAGAAGGGGGACATACACATACAATGGAACATTATACAGCTCCAAGAAAGGGGAATTTTCTGCCACTCATGACAACATGGATGGACCTTGGGCACATCATGCTAAATAAGATAAGTAAGACAGAGAAAGACAAGTACTGTAAGATATCACTTATATGTGTGTGAAATCTAAAAAAGTCAAACTCAGAGTAAAATGGTGGTTACCAGGGGATGTGGGGTGGGGGATAGACTGATATCATTCAAGGGTACAAAGTTGTAGGGGAGAGTAAATAAGACATACAGATCTAATTAATGTACAGTGTACTGGATATAGACATCAATACTGTACTAGAGTTGTGTCATATGACAGAGGTGCTAAATATTGCTACAATAATATTATATTATAATATATACATATATCATGTTAACATATTGTACACTATAAATTTACACATTATATGTCAAATATATTCAATACAATTTTTAAATTAAAAAAATAGCCCATCCTCTAACTGTGACAACCGATCAAAAGATTTTTCTGTGTTCAGATCTCACTGGCCATATATGCATTATCTGAGATGCAAAGGTGAACAAAACATTTATTCTCTGCCTTTAAGAAGCTAATGGTCTATGGCACAAAAGCAGCAATTTGAAAAGCAACTGGACCATACCTGACTAAGATTCATTGGCTAATCTTAAAATGTCTACTGGAAGCACAGGGGTCAGCTGGGACTTTCTCTGGGAATGTAAAGGATGGCAGGCACTATTTATGCATTCTCACTGCACCTTGCTAGTGCTGGAACTGGGAGGTGCCATTTATGCATTCCTTCTTTATTGCTGGAACCAGCCAACTTGCCCCAACCCCATGCTCTCCTGTGACCCTGCTCTCCTGCAGCCCTACTGCAGCCAGTAGGCTGCTCTTTCCCTGTATATTCCAAAAGCTCCACTGCAGCCAGGAAGACTGCTCACCCACAGGCTCTCCCACAGTCCCACTTCAGTTGATGGCATTGCCCCAGTCCTGTACTTGCCTGTGGCTCTGTTGAAGCCAGTGGGTTTTCCCAAAACCCAGGCTCTTCTGGAGCCTGCTAAAGCCCAGGGGCACGTGAAGTCCACATAGGGGATACCCCATGAGAGCCTGGCTCTGGTGTTGAGGGAAGCCTATGTTTCTGGTCCCCATAAAAGTGAAACAATCAGAGAGACAATTCTTGGCAGGCTACTGTCACCAGGGCAGGGCACAGACAGCAGATTGTAACACACCCCATCTTCCTATGAAACAGGCCTTTTTACTCATCCTGGAGCTTCAGCTTGAGGGGCGGGCTTCAGGCTTACCACACACCTAGAGGCTAGTGAGGAGTGGTCAGGGAACACAGCCTAGGGGACACTATCATTGAGGTCTCCTTTGGCCTCACTACAGCTTGATGAGATTTCCCAAAAAGGAACTTATACACTCATATGGAGCCCCATTCTTGCAACTGTTGCCCAGGGGAAACCTCCAGATCTCCTGGTCTGAAGACCAGCTGAGGTTGTGACTGTGGCCCCACAGGACTATACATATTTGCATAGCTTAAAAGATGCTGCCTGAAAGTATGCTGCCTGAAAGTCTAGGTTCTAATCAGACTGAAACTAGGAGCTAAATAAGATTCTTAGCCTTGGATCACTGACAAGTCCTGGCATACCCTCAAGAATAAGGCATATCAAGAATAAATCAAGTGGTTTAAACAACCACAAAGGTATAAGAGACAACCAAGAACTAGGGCAATGTTGAACAATAAGGTTAATTGCCTATTACAAGGCCACTCCGTCAAGACTGAAAGAGGTAGCTGTTTCAGCTAATACTCAGAAACAAACACACAGAGTCAAGCAAAATGAGGAAACAGACAAATATGTTCTGAATGGAAGAAGAAGACAAAACCTCAAGAAAAAGTCCTAAACTACATGGCAATAAGTAACCTACTTGATAAAGAATTCAAAGCAATGGCCATAAAAATGCTCACCAAACTTAGAAAAAGAATGAATAAACAAAGTGAGAAGGTAAACAAAGAGAAAACATAAAAAAGTTTAAAACAGAAGTCAAAGAGCTGAAGAACCCCATAAATGAGCTGAAAGATACATTAGAAGATTTCAACAGCAGAATGGATGAAATAGAAGTATGGGTCAGTGAGCCCAAAGATACTGCAATGGAACTCACCCAGAAAGAGCAGCAAAAAGAAAAAAAAATAATTTTTAAAAATGGACACAATGTAAGGGACCTCTAGAACAACATCAAAAGGAATAACGTTTACATTATAAGGGTCCCAGAAGGAGAAGAGAGAAAGGGGCAGAAAACTTACTTGAAGAAATAATGCCTGAAAATGTCCCTAACCCAGGGAAGAAAACAGACATTTGGGTCCAGGAAGCTAAGAGAGTTCCAAAGAACATGAGCCCAAAGAGAACGACATCAAAGCATATGATAGTTAAAATGTCAAAAGTTAAAGGAAAAAAAATAATCTTAAAAGCAGCAAGAAGAAAACACAAGTTTAGAAACAAGGGAACCCTCATAGGCTATCAGCAGATTTCCCGGCAGAAACTTTGTAGGCCAGAAAGTAGTATGGCATATTCAAACTTCTGAAAGGAAAAAAAAACCCAAAAAACTTCCTACCACGAATGCTCTTTCCAGCAACATTATCATTCAGATCTGAAGAAGAGATAAAGAGTTTTTCAGACAAGCAACAGTTAAAAGAGTTTATCACCAATAAATTGGCCTTGCAAGATGTCAAAGGGACTTCTCTAAGCTGAAAAGAAATGGCACTAATTAATAACAAGAAAACATAACAAATCAAAAATCTCACTGGTAAAGGTAAATATATGGTACAGGTAGTAAATTCATCACTTATGAAGCTACTAAGGAGGTAAAAGACAAAAGGAGTGAAAGTAAGTAAAAATACAGTAATTACTTAAGGGGTACATAAAATAAAAAAATGTCAAAACTGACATAAAACAAGGGGAGGGAGTAAAAATGTACTTTTGGAATGTTCATATTTAAGTTGCTATCAACTTAAAGTAGACTGTTATATACATAAGGTGACATACATGAATCTCACAGGAGTCACAAAGCAAAAATATACAGCAAATATGCACAAGAAAATGAGAAAGGAATCTAAACATAACCAGGAGGTCATCAAACCACAAAAGAAGAGGTCGAGAGGAGGAAGGAAGAAAGAATAACCTCACGTAGAGCCAGAAAACAATGAACAAGATGCCAGTAAGTACATACCTATCAACAAGCATTTTTTTAATGATTTTTTTTATTTCAGTGTGGTTGACAGACAATGTTACGTTAGTTTCAGGTGTACAACATAGTGATTTGACAAGTTTATACATTATGCTATGCTCAACACAAGTGTAGCTACTGTCTGTCACCTTACATTAGCTCTGTATTGACTACTGAATATTACTGACAATATTCTTTGTGCCTTTTATTCCTGTGATTTAGTCATTCCATAACTGGAAGCTTGTATCTCCCACTCCAATTCACTCATTTTGCTCATCTCCCCATCTCCCTCTCTCTGGTAACCATTAGTTTGTTCTCTTTATTTACAGGTCTGATTCTGCTTTAAATGTAAACACACTAAATTCTCTAACCAAAAGACACAGAGTGGCTGGAAGGATGATAATCAAGACACATCTACATGCTGCCAACAAGAGACTCACTTCAGAAGAAAGGACACACACAAGACTGAGAGTGAAGGAATGGGAAAATATATTCCATGGAAATGAAAACAAAAAGAACACAAGCATAATAATACTCACAGCAGACAAAACAGACTTCAAAACAGATTGTGATAAAAGACAAAAAGGGGCACTACATAATGACAAAGGGGTCAATCTGTCAAAAAGATTTAACACTTATAAATATATATGCACTCAACATAAGAGCAACATTATATATAACGCAAATATTAACAGATCTAAAGGGAAAAACTGATAACAACACAATAATAGGAGGGCATTTTAATAACACACTTATAGCAATGAATGAATCATCCAGAGAAAGAAATCAATCGGAAAACACTGGTTTTAAATGACACATTAGACCAGAAGGACTTAATAGATAAATACAGAACATTCCACCCAAAAGCAGTGCAATACATGTTCTTCTCAAATGCACATGGGTCATTATCCAGGAGACATCACCGCTTAGGCCACAAAACAAGTCACAGTAAATTATACAAGACTGAAATCATATTAAGCATCTTTACCAACCACGATCATATAAAACTAGAAATCAATTACAAGAAGAAAACTGGAAAAACTACAAACACATGGAGATTAAAACATGTTACTGAACGACTATTGGGTCACAGAAGAAATCAAAGGAGAAATAAAAATAAATACCTAGAGACAAATTAAAGCAGAAATACAACATACCAGAATCTATGGAATGCAGCAAAATTGATTCTAAGAAGTAACTACATAGCAATACAGACCAATGTCAAGAAATAAGAGTAATCTCAAATAAACAATTTAACTTATAAAGGAACTAGATAAAGAAGAACAAATGAAGCCCAAAGGTACTACAAGGAATGAAATAATAATTAGATCAAAGTGGAAATAAATGAAATGGAGATTAAAAAGACAGTAGAAAATACCAGTTAAACTAAGAGGTGGCTCTTTGAAAAGATAAAGAAAATACCTTTAGCTAAACTCATCAAGAAAAAAAAGAGGGCTTAAATAAATAAAATTGGAAATGAAAGAGCAGTTACAGCTAATACCACAGAAATACAAAAGACCGTAAGAGATCACTATGATGAATTACACACCAACAAATTAGGCAATCAAGAAGAAATGGAAAAATTCATAGAAATTTACAATCTTCCAAGACTAAATCATGAAGAAATAGAAAATATGAACAGATAAATTTCTAGTAAGTAGTTGAATCAATAATTAAAAACCTCCCAACAAACAAAAGTCCAGGACCAGACAGGGTCACTGGCTAATTCTACCAAACATTCAAAGATTTAATATCTATCCTTCTGAAAATCTTCAAAAAAATGAAAAGGAGGGAACACTTCCAAACTCATTTTAAGAGACCAACATTGCCCTGATACTGAACCAGACAAGGACACCACAAAAATAGAAAATTACAGGCCAATATTCCTGAAGAATATAGACACAAAAAATCTCAACAAAATATTAACAAACTCAATTCAACAATGCTTAAAAAATCATATGGCTTGATCAAATGGGATTTATTCTATGAATGCAAGGATGGTTCAACATCTTCAAATCAATATGATACACCACTTAACAAAATAAAGGATAAAAATCATATGACCATCTCAACAGATGCAGAAAAAGCATTTGACCAAACACAACATCCATTTATTATAAAACTTTCATCAAAGTGGGTGAAGAGGACACATACTGCAACCTAATAAAGGTCATATATGGCAAACCCACAGATAACATCATACTCAACTGTGAAAAGCTTAAAGCTTTTCCTCTAAGATCAGGAAGAAAACAAGGATGACAACTCTAGAACTTATATTCAACATAATATTGGGAGTTCTAACCACAGGAGTTAGTCAAAAAAAAAAAAAAAAGACATCCGAACTGGAAACAAAGAAGTGAAACTGTCCTATTTGCAAATGACATGATACTATATATAGAAAATCCTAAAGACTACACCAAAAAGCTGTTATAACTAATAAATGAATTCAGTAAAGTTCAACGTACAAAATAAATATATAGAGATCCATTACATTTCTGTACACTAAAAACCAAAGAATGGAAAGCAAAATTAAGAAAACAATCCCATTTACAAATGCATCGAAAAGAATAAAATATATAGCAATAAATTTAACCAAGGAGATAAAAGACCTATACACTGAAAACGGTAACACATTGATGAGAGAAAGTGAAGAAGACACAAATGGATATTCAGTGCTCATGGATTTGAGATATCATCTCATACCTGTTAGAATGGCTATTATCAAAATGACAAAAAATAAGTGTTGGTGAAGATGTGGAGAAAAGGGAAGGCTGAGGTACTGTTGGTGGGAATGCAAATTAGTGCAGCCACTATGGAAAATAGTATGGAGGTTCCTCAAAAAACTAAAAGTAGAACTACCCATGTGATCCAGCAATTCCACTTCTGAATATTTATCCAAAAAAATCCAAAAACACTAATTTGAAAAGATATATGAACCCCTAAGTTGAGTGCAGCATTATTCACCATAGCCAAGATATGGAAACAACCAAAGTGTCCATCGATAGATGAATGGGTAAAGAATTATGTGCTATCTATATAAAATGGGGTAATACCCAGCTATAGAAAAGAAAGTAATCTTGCCATTTGTAACAACATGGATGGACCTTGAGGGTATTATGCTAAGTGAAATAAGTCAGAAAAAGACAAATACAATATGATTTAATTTATATGTGGAATCTAAGAACTAAAACAAAGCAAAACTCTTAGGTACAGAGAAGAGACTGATGGTTATCAGAGGGGAAGAGATTGGGGAAGTGGTTAAAATGGGAGAAGAGGGTCATTTGATGGTGACACATGGTAACTAGACTTATTGTGGTGATCACTTCATATTGTATACAAAGATATAATCATTATGTTGCACACCTGAAATTAATGTTATATGTCAGTTTTCCCTCAATTTAAAAAGATAAGCTAATTGTGGAAAGGAGAATATATCTGAGCAAAGTATGCACTTTAGTTAAGTTTTTAAGAACAGACTAACGAGTAGACCAAGAGAGAACCTAGAAAGTACCCTAGACCCTTTTCCTTATTTATTCAAATGCATGTGGGGAAGCAATGATGTTGCAATTATACAAATGGGTTTACTAGTGGAATGGCTTAAAGTCCAGGCATTTTTATTTTCAAGACCCTAAGAACTGTTGGTGAAAAAGTTTAGGTTTGTATTGGAAAAACATTAAGATGTGCCTCTTGCTATCTCTTTTCCTTTTATTTGTTTCTCATAACAATATTCAATCAGTTTCTCAACACCCCATCAAGTATCATCTATAGTGTAATTTTAACTCCCAAAAGTTATCTTGAATATTTTTCTTTCCTTGTTATTTCCACCATTAATACTCTAACCTTAGTCCCCATCACGCATGCCTCAATTATTAGAAAAACTCCTTGCCTGTTTTTCATGTTCCAGTTTCTCTAAACATTCAAACACGTGCTGCAAGGTAATTCAAGAGAAATGTTTTCATCTTTCTATTCCTGCTTGACACTTACGTGCCATTTAAGACATAGCATCTGTTTTACATTCTTTATGGTCATCCTTCTCACCATTGTGTACAAAAACCCATTTTCCAACAAAACATACCTACTCATTCTATCAGGAATAGACTGTGTGTTTTTTCTTTGTTAATAACAGCAGCGGTTTTTGTTGTTGCCTTAACTATTTGCAGTTTATCTGGTATTTTCTAAAAAAGAGGTCAGCAAACTATAGCTGCACGCCAGATCCATCCTATCACCTGTTTTTGCAAATAAAGTTTTATTGGAACACAGCCACACCCATGTGTTTATATGTGCTGTCTACGGCTGTTTTGCTATAGCAGAGCTGAGTAGTTGCAGTAAAGACTATATGACCTACAGAGCCTAAATTTTTTTACCAAATGGCCCTTTACAGAAAAAAGCATGCCAATTCCTGCTCTAGATCATTATTTAATTTCTCTTGTACCAATCTTCATGAGACATTCCTAACAGAGAAAACTTTCTGCATTACACTTTCCCTAGCCTTGTGTTTATTTTTCAAAGTACTGCTCAAATCACAGGTCTCTTATGAGCTCTTCTAAAAACAATCAGTCCCTTTATTGTTTTTTTACTACATTCACTGAAATTATTGTTCATATTTTTTACTTGGGAACCATATACAAAATTAGACTTAGAAAAAACCTTGAATAATCTTGGCTTCATATTCAACTTTTTCTCTTATCCTAAGCTTTGTTGATTAGTTGCTATTACCTTATTAGACCAATTTACTTTATCTTTACTTAGTGTACCAACATTAGCAGTTAGCTTTTCTTTGGGGAATATTTTTTACAAATAAAAAATAATGATTACAGTACAAAACCAAAACCACCAATGAAGTTCTGAGTTATCAGTGATCTGCATGCCTGGTGCATACTGTTTGCAATTTAAAAATTTCCTCATGATAATTACCAATTATATTATATCATGGACTTCCAGTAATGTTTGTAAAATATGATAAATGCACATGTTACATCCATGACTGTAAAGGGCTAATAGTGATCAATTTTAATTAAAAAGGAAAAAAACAGAATACATTAGAACTCAAATTTAAATGGTATATACCTAATTATTTTACAAATGTATCTTTTTAACTGGCCTACTTATTCCATATTAACGTGATACCTTTTTGAGAAAATTCGTAAGTCTCTCTCTTCCCTGAAACATGACACCAGTGATTTCAGAGTTCTCTTTCTCTCTTAGAAAACTTGAAAAGATAAGACAAAGCCTTTCTTAATCCAGGGATCTAAGAAACCACCCCACCATCACTCAGCAGCAATGATTTCATCTTCTTAATAAAAAAAGGGAAAGAAATGGCTGTTATGGTAAAGACTAGTATTTCCTGGATGGTTAAAAAAATCAGTAAATTGAATAGGCAATTCACTGAGCTCTTGGCTTTTACTTCCAAACATTGTGTTTGTTGTTTCTGAAAAGAAAGCACTCAGAAAGATAGAAATCTGGCTAATTGTTGCCCTGTTCATAAACAGTTTGATCCTTTGGAGTACACTTTCATGTCTTAAACATGTAAAAAAGGATACACATAGATTGGTTCTATATGCATCTACAACTTCAGCATGATCTCCTCAAGCATTATCAGGATAATGTAACTGGAAAATCTCTTTGAAGCCTGGTATGCCAAGAAACGTATGTTCCCACCAAAAGAGTAGAGAAACAGTGTGTGATGTTCAGTTCTAAAATTTCAATCTATCATCCGTAAGAGATTCTTTATCCAGACTTGAAACCTTATTTTAAGGATTTTTAGCCGTATAGGATTTTTTTTTAAAGAACTAGCTTATGAAGGTTTGACTGCATTTTTTATAACCTATAAATTACAGCTGATATTCTCAAGGGTATGCTCTGGTTTCAATTAAGAGAGGTAGTTTAACAATTAGGAAACCAAGATTGTAAAACTACTTCAGGTCCTTAGAACACATATACATATGATCATTAAAATTTCTGGATAGGACATAAAACATTTATATGGACTCTGATTGCCCTGAGCAAATTATAAAGACTCCTTGGGGGTGTAAATGTTTAGGACTTTCTAAAATGATGATGACATTATTTATCCTTTGATCCAAGAATGACTTCATTTTTAAACAATAATCACATAAAATAACTATTAAAATTATATTCTATCATACAGATTAAAATTAATGACTTAAATTATTTATACTATGGTATAGCAGTTACTTATTATGGGTCTTCTAGGCTTACCATATCACTGTCTACTTTCACTTGGTGAAAGGGAGGTTATATTACGGGGAAAGAATAAAATGAACTGTTGTACCAAAAATCATAATATAGGATAAAGAGTTCAGAATTTATGTTAGTGTCAGATAAGAGATGTCACAAAAAACAGAATTCTTTAATCCTCTCATGGTAAACTGTAGAAATCAGACAATGGTGCAATTTTGACTACAGCACCGTTTTCCACTAAGTATTCTAACAACACTAACCCCTAAGTGTGAAATAACACAAATTCTTTCAATCACTAACTTTTTCTGGGTGCCTTCTCTGTGACAAACACTAATTCAAATTGATTATGAGGGGGAAGACATACCAGCGATAAGAAGTTTGGGATACAGTGCATTCTCTGTCACCAAGAGAAGGTAGCTAAGAAGGTCTATGAGACATACCCTAAGACTAACTAGGCAAAGGCGTGTCTGCAAATGTTTAGCACATTGTCTTCCAGCACTCTGACTAGAACACCAACGGAGAAAGGCATTTGTCTTAAAGATATTTGTAGGTATGGCTAGTGCTTAATGGAGTGGATTACAATAAAAGGCTCATAGCATTTTAAGGAACCATACTAGTTTATACTAAAAGATACAGATAAAGTTCAAATTGAAAGACATCTCTGGACCCTTTACTGTCTGTGAAAAAGAAGAACACGAGCTCAAGAGTCACAGAAAACCTCTCCCACAAGCAGAACTGGGGCCTAATCAAGAAACTGGTGATATGTGCCTACAACTGCTATGGGCCAATGACTTCTCTGTATCTCCCATTCTCCTGCCTCCATTTCAAATGGGACTATTTGGTTATTTTATCCCTCAATGACCACTGTATGTTGGGTGTGCAAGGGTTACATAAAATATCTTTGTAGCTCACAGATCGGGAGGAGCCACTAAACTAGTTGCCCTCAGGGAACTAAGTATGAAGAACCTCTTTCACACACACAGTGATTTAGATAAGGAAATCTGGGGCTTGTAGCCTAACCCCTATGCCATAATAAGACTTTGAGGGTCTTAGGAATGGGTGAGTGTACATATGTACATATGTTTGTATCTACATAAGTACAAATGTATGAGCATATGTAAAGGAGGCCAAAGGCAGACTGCTGGACTTTTATTTTGGTGGTCCCACCAGTGAATCACATACCCCATGGTGTTCAAGCACTTGTAAAGTCTCCTTGAATGTTGGCTCTAGAGTTGGTGACTAGGATGTTAGTAATCATGATGCAAACAGATGCCTGATCAGTGGTTATACCTTCTGAGTCACCACATAAAAGGTCTAGCTATCCTGGTGGTGACACAGTGGGAAAGACCACTTGAAGAAAGGGTGGCCCTGAGAATTCATGGAGAGACAGGCTCAGGCAACCCTCCATCCTAGTTCATTCCAGCCTCAAGGCAAAAACAGCAGAACCATCCATCCAGTAGGGTCCAGACCACCCTCCAAAATCACACACAAATTGAATGGTGGCCATTTTAAACCACTTAGTTTTTGGAGTCCCCCCTGTCCCCCCGCATTGCTAACTGAAATGATTGTCTATGGAGTAATTGAAGAAAGGTAAAAAGAATGTAAATATATACTGGATTTCTTCAAAGAATAATTATGTATTATTCAGATAGGCAGTAAAAAAGTTATTTCAGATAAAGGGACAAAGAGTGGAAGAATAAGGAAAATTCATACTTTCATTTGCAAACAGCAAACAGGATGGTGAGAATATAGCACAAGGTGCCTACAGAGACAAACACCCAAGATGAGTCTGAATGAAAGGTTGAAACTTGGCTTTTAAGGGACATGTATGCCAAGCAAAGTCTTTGGACATCATTTTGCTGAGCAATAGGGCACATCAAAGACATTTATGTATAGAAATGAACTATCTCCATTGTAGACACTCTGCAGCAGTGTGGAGTAGTAACTAAAACAGAAAAAACCTAGAGGCAGAGAAACCACTTAAAGCACATTGCATTCATCTGGAGAGCTGAAAGTAGTATGCATAACAATAAATTCAAAAGACATTTTTAAGGTAGACCTGAGAGGTCCTGGTAACCACTTAAGGCAAGGTGAGGAAGATTAAGAAAACAAAGGTAAGTGCCAATTTCCCAGCTAGAGATCCTGGGAGGATGGTGATGGTATTTACAAAGAAAAGAACGAAGAGGCAGCACCTTGAAGAGGAGATAGGTTCTCGAAGTAGGTATTGAAATAAATTTTGGCACACTGCCGAATTCAATGTGTCTCACGACAAACAAGAAGAAAGAACTATTAGGAAACTTCTAGTGCTTGTTAAAATTTTTGGAATCACTGAGTCATCCATAAATATGTTATAAGTGAAAATATTGAATAAATAAGATCAGGTACTATGATTCTCAAGCTGGCTACATAACAGAATCATCTGATACCTGGATTTAACTGATCTGGAGTAGTACATAGAAATTAATAGTTTTTTTTTTCTTTAATTAAGAGCTTTTAAAAGCTCCCCAGTTAATTTCAATAAGCAGCCAAAGCTGAAAACAAATGATGTAGAAGGATAAAGGGAAGAAGGTGTAAACAAAACTCTGGTAAACACCAGCATTCAAGAAAATTCCAAAGGAAGAGGATCCTAAGGAAATTTACTGAGCTATCTATCAGAGAACTAAGAGCAGAAGTGATAAAAATCAGTGTTAAGGAAACCAAGCAAGGCCTGAGGATCTGGCAATTTGAAGTTCTTTGGCCCTTGCAAGTGAAATTTTCATACCATAACAAAGAAGTCAAGCTGTCTTTTATCATCTCCACTCAACTATAAAACCCTTCCAATGAGTTTTTAGTTACTGTAATTTTCAGTTCCACAAATTCAATTTGGTTTTTTTTTTCTTTCTTTGCTGAAATTTTCAATTTTTTTCATCTGTTTCAAGAGTTTTTTTTTAGTTGCTTGCTGAAATATTTTTATGATGGTTCCTTGGAAATCCTTGTTGGATAATTCTAACATCTGATTCATCTCAGTGTTAGTAACTGTTTTCGTTTCTCATTCATGTTGCAATTTTCATGACTCATCGTAAGACCAGTGAGAGGTTTTTTTTTTTATTATTTTCTACACATTTTAGATATTATGAAAATTTGGATACTATTTAATCTTTTTTTAAAGCAGGCAATCCTCCTGCTGAAATGTAAGATGAGGACTGAAAGCTTATGTATGTTCAGCTACTTTCTCAGCAATGCTCATACGTTCCAGGTGAAAGTGTGTCAGTGATTCACAATGTCTTGTTATCTCCAGTCGGGGAGTAAGCTCACTTCCTGCTGAATCCCACTGACAATACAGAAGGGATGATGGGAAAATGGACAGTAACTAACCCTATCTCTCACCACCTCAATCTGCCTTGTTTAAGGGAGAAACTTTCTTTCATCCCCACTGATACCACGAAAAAGGGATGAAGTCTAGCAGTGACTAGTCCTGCCTCACAATGCCGCATGGATTCCTCATTACTGCTGGATGGGGGTGGAGGCTCAGGTTGCCACTGGATCCCAGTGACATTACTCTTGCAGCAATGTATAATTCTAGCCTAATTTCACTAGGCAAAAGATCAAAGATCAGCCCCCCACTCAGATGTCTGACCCTACTTCAGGGGGATCATATCACTGCTGCCTGCTACTGCCAGGCAGGGGATGGAAGAGGCCAACACCTTGGAAGGCCCTGTCAACATCCTCTGGTGGGGCAAGTGAAACAGGGTGGTCATGCCATTTCCTGAAGTCCTGAGGTCCCCAGAAAATCCTTTTTCCCACCTTTCACAGACTTCCTATGCCTATTTGTTGTGTTATTTCCAGCCTTTTTAGTGGTAATGTGGAATACTGGAAGGAACAGGACTACTTCATCTGGGTGGAACTCCACTGTGCTCTATAATGTGATTACAGTATCTGTAACTCCTGCATGCTTATTTTCTCTGATGTAATCTACTACTGGAGGATAAAAACAATTTTTTTTTACTGTTTGCAACCCTAGCATTAGCATATCAGTTAATGATCAATAGATGTGTGTTTTCGGGATGAATAAATGGATTTCTCCAAGTATGTGTACCTTATGATAGATGCTTAACTTGTACTTTCAATGAGAAAAGTTATCTAGTCTCTAAAGAGAACATCAAGACTTAGGCAAAGATGATGGGTATTAAGGAGGGCACTTGTGTTGAACACTGGGTGTTACATGTAGGTGGTGAACACTAAATTCTATTCCTGAAACCAATATTACACTATACATTAACTAACTAGAATTTAAATTAAAAATTTGAAAAATAAAAGGAAAAAAAAAGACTTGTGCAAAGGAACTAGATACTTGATAGAACACATTACAGGTATGTCATTTGAAAAAACAACATTTTCAGAAAGGAATTACACAAAACCAATGACATTTCTAACATTACTAAAAATGTACATTTTCAAAATGAAATTAAAAAGATACTATCACCTACAAACACACCAAAGAAAATAAAATACTTAGGTATAAATTTAACAAAATGTGTACAGAATTTGTATGCTGAAAACTACAAAACACTGATGAAGAAATCAAAAAAAGCAATCCTAAATAAATGGAGAGATCTACTGAGTTCATAGATTGGGAGATTCTACATCGTAAAGATAACAACTTTCCTCAAAGTGATTTATAGGTTTAATGCAATTCCTATCGATATTCCAGTCCTTTTTTTTTTTTTTTTTGTAGACATAGACCATCTTATACTAAAACTTATTTTGAAAGGGACGGGCCCTACAATAGCTAGAACAATCTTGAAAAAGAAGGCTGCAGTAGGAGGAGTCACCCTACTTGATATTTAGTCCTACTAAATAGCTATACTAACCAAGACACAGAAGTACTGGCACAGGGCTAGACATACAGATCAAAGGTGTAGAAGAGAAATAAAAAAACAGGACCACACAAACATGCCTAACTGATTTGGAATAAATATCCAAAGACTAGTCCTTGGAGGAAGCATACCTTTTTCAACCAAAGGTGCCAGAGAAACTGGACTTGACCTAAATAAACTTTACACTTTACACAAATGTTAACTCAAAATGGATCACAAGCAAAGGTAAAACAATAGAATTTCTGGCAGAAACATTAATTAAAAAATAATAGAAAACCTTCAGGTAGAGAGGCAAAGCGTTCTTCACATCACAACTATGATCCATAAACGAAAAAACAATAAAGTGAACATTAAAATTCAAAATTTTTGGGGCGCCTGGGTGGCGCAGTCGGTTAAGCGTCCGACTTCAGCCAGGTCACGATCTTGTGGTCCGTGAGTTTGAGCCCCGCGTCAGGCTCTGGGCTGATGGCTCAGAGCCTGGAGCCTGTTTCCGATTCTGTGTCTCCCTCTCTCTCTGCCCCTCCCCTGTTCATGCTCTGTCTCTCTCTGTCCCAAAAATAAATAAAAAACATTAAAAAAAATTAAAAAAAAATAAAATTCAAAATTTTTGCTCTGTAAAAGATCCTGTTAAGAGGATGAAAAGATAAACTACAGATTGTCAGAAAATATTTGCAAACTACATTTCCAAAAAACGACTATTATCTAGAATATACAAAGAATTCTCCAAACTTAACAGTAAGAACACAAGTAATTCAATTAACGAATAGGCAAAAGACCTAACAGACATTTCACTGAAGAGGAGAGATAGCAAAACACACTTGAAAATGTGTTAAACATCATTAGCCATTAGAGAAACTACAATGAGATATCACGATACACTGATGGTTACAATAAAAAATAACGACAATACCAAATACTGCAAGGATGTGGAAAAACTGGATCACTCATATATTGCTGGTGGGGATGTAAAATGGTACTCTGGAAACTCGTTGGGCAGTTTCTGATATACCACACATGCAATGACCATCCAACCCAAATTCATTCTTGGGCATTTTTCAAAGAAAAATACAACTTATGTTCACCAAAAAATGTACATGAATGTCCACAGAAGCTTTATTTTCAACAGACCCAAACTGGAAACAACCCAGAAGTCTTTCAATGACTGAATAAACACTGTGATAATGTTCCATGCCATGGAACAGTACTCAGCAATAAACAGGAACATATTATAGATACATGCAACAACCTGGATAGATTTCAAAGGGATTATGCTGAGTGAGCAATCCAATTCCAGAAGGTTATATAATACATGATTCTATTTAATAACATTTTTGAATTAAAAAATAGATATGGAGAAAAGATTACTGGTTGTCAAGGGATTAGGAATAATGGGGGAGAAAGGTAGATGGGAAAACGGGGGGGGGTCCTTGAAGTGATGGCAATGTTCTGTAACTTGACTGTTTCAGTGTCAAAACTCTGATTATGAGACTGTAACTATAGTTGTGTAAAATGGTACCAGTGACATAAGATAAGAGATTCATAGGATCTCTTTATGTATTTCTTGTAACTGAATATGAAACTGCAATTACTTCAAAAATACAAATTTTAGTAAAAAAAACAGGGTGCTAAACAACTTAGTACACTTCCATTTTGGGGAGGCATGAAAATACTCACATGTGCACTGATTAGCTCTGCTCATGAAACTGCCAATAGTGCACAACCGAAGAGGGGGGTTAAAAATTGGGGGTCAAGAGTATAAGAAAAGTTAAGTTTTTTTTAACAAAATAAGTTCATTCTAAAGGAAATGAAAGGAAATTGTTGTACAACTGTCCTTCATTTACTCTTTCATGTAAGATCAAAACAAAAAATTTGGAAGGAGAAAACTGAGGAAAAAGCCACAAAGCATGCAACAAAGAATTATGTGGCATTACTGTGTCCAGGATACTAAGAGAAGGGAGTAGGAAAGCTCTTGCTTGTTATGCTGATGGTAACCTTAGGTGTTTCCATTATTTACACCATTTAACTGTACACATATAGGTGTAAATACAAATCAGCTGCACATGAAAAGCCTTGTTGTTAAACCTTTTTCATCGATAAATACTCAGAACACTTATCAGAAAGACTACAATGTCTGAGTACAAGCTAACATTTTCAAACACCTACAATTCCTTGCAAGTGGATTATTTAAAAAACCAATGGTGACAGTTTTGCCGCCTGACAGATAACAATGTGCCAAAATGTCAGCCTTGGGCTCCCCTCACGCCAACACCAAGCAATGCTATTTAAATTGCCGTTTATAAAGATTTTGAGTACTACTTTCCAAATTGAAGAGGGAGCCATATCAATGCTAGCTTCAAATCAATTGGAATATTTGAATTCCAATAACAAAAGTATCTTCTTTCTGCAGTTTATCACTTTCTCTAGAATACTGCTTGCACATACAAAACTTTAAGGTGTTTGCCTTTTAGTTTCACCTTCCGTATGGCAAATGTCACTATTTGTGCAACTTTTCAACCTTTCATTCGTTACTTCAACTGTAAATTCAGGGACATGTTAATGTAATTTCTCAGAGCACTGGGTCACATTATATATTTAAACACATCAAAGAAATGCAACTTCAGGGCTTTAAAAAGTCAGATTACTAATGTGAACGCATCATTATTTTCCCATCAACAATATATAATGAAATGAAGTGTTAGACTGTGGACATCCAGCTCAGTTCTAATCTCAGATAAATGAGGACACACATTTGCCTATCTTGAAGAATCACCTCTACATGCATGAACAATCGGAAATAATGATTTATTTTAAAAAAGAAACAGAGTGAAATTAAATCAAATCACTATTAGTTAAGTGAGCAAAGTCAGTCCACAAAGTACTCTTTAATGGCACTAGTATGGCAATAATTTACCAATGCCACTAGAAAATCTCTACTTCTAATAAGAGATATGTTTGACCATAAAAGGATTGGTAGACCCTAAGGGAAAGAACAAATGCCAAAGGAATGACGCATTTGTTCTTTTATAATCCACTCAACACTTTTCCCAAGCACAACTCCATTTGCATTCACTTATCTTTTCCAAAATGAACTTGAATCTATATGTTGTTAGGATCTAAAAAGACACATTTCTGTTTAACTTTTATGTGGCCTTGACCCATTTTAATGTCCTAACACACCCACGGCCATGACTCAGCATAAAGGTAATTCTTCTAAGAGTAAGTGGGGGTGGAGGCAGGCAGGATCCTCAAACAGAGTAGTGATAGCTGCAGATTAGAGTTTCAGAAGTGAAAGTCGAATTTGGATTTGAAAAGGACACTACGTGATTCTGAGCCTTCCTCCAAATTGAGAATCTATTGCATTAGATGTGGCTTTGTTTCTCTTAGCAAACCAAAATGCAAAAAAAGACAAAGATTTAAACACACCCTCTATATGCCTGTACCCTGCCTTGCCAATGCTCTTATAGTCTAATGACATCCACAATCATTCATGCAGGGTGTGATTCACAATCCATGAAGGGCTAAATGCTTGAACTGAGATTTTTAACTACTAATGTGTTACATGGATACTGTTTCAATGCATTATCATTAAGCAAACTACGTATGTCTCTTTCATAAGGAGACAAAGACGTATGGACATGCAATGAGTTTCTGTGTGGATAAAGGCACAGTCTTTGTTATTAACTTTCCTTTGGCCCTGAGGGACCCAGGAAATTTTTGTATTGACCCAGCACTTTTAGTTAACAAAATGATCTGGAAGACAGCCTTATTATTCCCTAACATGGCAATGCTGCCTTTGTCTTGCAGTGCACATACACACATTTACCTAAATCATCTTTACAGATGTGTGTGAACCAGAGGTATCTGTGCTCTATTTGTCTGTGAAGGGCAATAACAAAATGTTACAACCCATTTAGCAATAAACTATGCATCCTTTCTGCAAGTCTTTGCTTACATTTTATGTGCAACATTTCACCTCGTCTATAAATTTTATTTCATAGTCTTTAGTAATTTCTGGCAACATAAGTAGATACCCAGATGGTATCTCTTTTCTCCATAAGCCAGAAATAATGTCTCAATATAAATTCCAATCTCATCTTTTTATGATTTAGGTTCTAAATTTGAGAAAGCAGCAACACACACAAATATTGAGACAAAACCTTTAGGTGAAAGGGATATCAGCAAAACTTTAGTATAAGAAAGCAGCCTATGATTTATTGATTCAGCAATAATAGGATTAAAAGAATACCTGATGACACAGGCGTAAAGACCACTGTCCTGCAGTAGTGTTGGCCGGAACCAAATGGAGTCTTCTTCCTTGCTCATTCTACTTCCATCAAAGGCTATTGGCTCTTCAAAGTCTCCAGGGCCAGAGCTTTTGTACCACATCAAACTGAGTCCAGCACTTTGGGCCAGGGAGTAATTTGCTCTGATATAACCGTAAAAGAGGGCACATTTGATTCGAACAGGCTCTCCAACCAAAACTTGATATTTCTTGATATCGACAGACCAATCAGTGCATCCATCGGCTACAGTAAAAAGAGAGAGAAACAAAACAAAAACATTAGAGAAAAAAAGTGAAGCAATTAGTTCATTCATTCCCTGATTCATTCACCAAATATTGACTGGGCATCTCTACTGACCAGATTCTACTCTAGGCACAGAGGATGCAGCAATGGATACAACTCAGAAGGGCAGTGAAAAGTAATTTACCCAGCTAATAAGCAATATGTTCATCACTGTGCTTCTGCTGCTATTTATTCTTAGTTTATATCAATGCAATTGACTCTAAATCCATTTTTTTTTTTTTGCCTGTTCTTTGAAACTGGATCTGGCCCTTTGAAATATTTCTCCTTTGCTAACTGGCACTACAGCTTTGTTAGTAGAGGGTTCTGGAGAGACAGTGTCAGAGGAAAGGGTTTTGCTCCTTGATTTCAGCGTGCTTCTGTGGCAGGTTCTTGAAGTGTGGGAGGCTTCCCCAGCACCTGGCTCCCACTTCTCCAGTATCCAGCTCCTGCAGTGCACAGTAGTCAGCAGGTTGGATATTGTTGAACGGAGCCTCAGCCAAGACACTGTCCCATGAACAGCTTTCCCAGGTACCTCAGAAGGTGAATCACTGACAAATTCCAGATGGCAAATTCTGCCATCATAGCACCTCAGTGATGTCTACCATTCAGTAAGCCATGTATTTTCCTAATAAGGTTTGGATCTCAGTTCTGAAGGTGGGAGGATGGAGGGCAGCTTTCCCTTGGATGTTCTCTCAGCCATAGGGGTAAAATATCAGCAATCCCTCTAGTTTTTAGGGTTTTTCTTTTTTTTTTTTTTCTTTTGCTATGGACTGAATGTTTATGCCCTAAAATTCACATGTTGAAGACTTAATCCCCAACGTGATCATATTTGGAGGTAGCGTCTTTGGGAGATAAGTATGTTTAGATGAGGTCATGAGGGCAGTGCCCTCATAAAGGGATCAGTGCTTTTATAAAGGACATCAGAGAGGTTCTCTCTCTCTCTCCATCTGGCTCTCCCTTCCTTCTTCCCTCCATTCCTTCCTCCATGGGATGGGGCTCACAGAGAAGAGGCCATGTGGGCACACAGCAAGAGCGTGGCCAACTATAAGCCAGAAAGAGGGCCCTCAGCAGGAATCAAGTCAGCCAGCACCTTGGTCTTACACTTCTCAGCCTCCATAACTGTGAGAAATAGGCTATGGTAATTTATGATGATAGACTGAGAAGACTAATACATCTGTCTTTCTTACTAGCCAGCCCTTCACTCCAGTGCCTTGTTACATTTAATACTTCCTTATATAAATTTTCCTTGTTAAATTTAGTGTGTGGTTTATCTCTTTGATTGGACACTCAATGACAAGATCATAAATAAACATTTTACAGGCAAATAAGGCAAAAAGAAATGCAACAAAAGTAGGTCAAGTTCTGGTACTGGTTTCACAGCCAGACACAGAGACAGACAGTCACTTTGCTCTGCTGGACACATCAAGGGAAGCGTAAAGTAGAAACCATGGTGAAAAATGTGGCTGACAGGGGTGGGGGCTTGTTGGGTTTTCTAGGTTTCCTGGGAGCACCACCATCCAAATGCTAACTTGACACCAGTTTTTCATCACACACACACAAAACAACAGGTCCCCACAGAACAGGTACATCCCCACTATCATCATCATAGCGAAATAGTGAATTTCTTGCTTAAAGAGTGCAGTTGTTGAATATTTAGTAAGTTAATTTCACAGAACTCACCATATACAAATACTAAGCAAAATGGCAAGAAGCAAGAAAAGAGGGACCTCTAAGAGCAGTAACATCTGAATACTGCAAGAAGAATTTAACTTGCTACAGATTAAAGTGAGCGTAAACTGAAGGATCTGAGAATAGGATGAATAATGTAGGATTCAAGGGAAGGAAAATAAATCAAGATGAAAAGGACGGTGTACATTATTAGAGGAAAGAAGACATCATCTATGGAGTTATCTACATTTCTTTTCTTAAAAGAATATGTAACAACTAATGAGCACTTAGCTATGGTTGAGTTTACAAATTTTCATTTACCCTTCACAAAAATATCTATTAAGGCTTTTGAACTAACTGTTCTCTCTACAGAGAAGCTTTCTCACCAACTGCAAGGCTTCCTTCCTTCCTTCCTCCTCCAAATATCACCTCCTTTTAGAAGTCTTTCGTAATTACCCTGTCTGAAACATGAGCTTCCTACCCTGATCACTTATTCCAGGTTCTGCTCCAATATTTTTCATAGGCCTTAATACTACATTACATACGTACTATACATACGTAATGTAATACCATATTACATTACGTACCCGCTTTTTGTTTGCTTCAACTCCCTGGTAGAACGCAAGCCCATTGAGGTCAGGGACTTTGTCCTTTTAACTCATGTCCTTAGCCTCAGTGCCTGGAACAATATCTGCTAAGGAGCTCAACACACATTTACTGAATGAATGAACGAATGAATGAGTGGGTAAGTTAAAAACTAAATTTTACAACTGAAGACACTCAACACCAGCTAATAAATGTAAGTGCCAGAATTCCCACCCAGCTATGTCTGACCCTAGAATTCATTCTCCTTACCATCATAATACTGTGTTTCCTAATTAAGGTATTTTCAATTTCACAACGTTCTTTTATTTACTTAATTTCAATTACCAAATTGTAGTCTAAGAGTGCTATCAAAGAGTTGTATTGGAGTAGTATTTAGTTAGAAGCTTGGTGGATATCAATGCCCAAGTTACCGCCATGATTCCTGTCAATGGCTGTCGTGAGGCTGGCACACCACATTAATAGAATGACATAACTGTACACAAACAGAGATGTCAAGGCTATATGAATTATATGTGATATTTATCACCATTATTTTGTATATTTGTCCCACTGCACGAAACAAATACTAGGTGGGATTTTATTTTAAACAGTTATAATTTTGGGGATGAGCATGAAATTATCATGTTTTACCACTACATGAATTATAATACAATTCTAGAATCATGTTATTGTAACTGAGGCCATCTGTCACAGAAGACACTGCTGCCAGTGAAAAAGGCTGAAACACCTTCAAGGTAGCAGTATAAACAGTGAGATAAAATTATTCAAATCCCCAAAGATTTGTAAGATAAAGCAAAAATGCTTAAAGGTAAAAACAAAAATATTTGGTCTAGAGAATGCTAAAAAGTTAGTAGCAAATTAAATCAAGAGAATGGAGGTAGAGTTGCATTGGGGATAGAGATTTTAACACTATCAGAATATGCTTACTCAGAAAACAGTTGAAAGAAATCCAAAAATATTATGGCAAATTAACATTATTCAGTACTTAACTATAAACCAGGAAAAGTTTCCAACAGTTGAGCATCAAAAGACAAGGAAAAGAAATGAAATAACAGCACCTTGGAATTCAGAGACACCTTATATTCATTGTAATATGGAAAGAGATTGTAGGATCTACGGCTTAGGAAGTTTTACTACCATTAAGCTAAATGTATGATCTTCAAAAATACAGTATAAAATTGCTAATATGTTTTAATACTTTTCGGGGGAGGATTGCAAATAATATGAAATAATTCAATATATTTTCAAATTATTTGGATAAACACATTTAAATAAATGATGGACTTATGTCTTTTTTTCAATAATTAAAACATTTTATTAAATGACATAAGAGTTATATTTATTTTTTCTTCATTAACATTTTGCCTCATTCACACACACTAACCCTGTCACTCTGTATTATAATTTTTTTTCTTAGACCATGTGAAAGTAAGTTAGAGACATAATGACATTTCACCCCTAAATATTTCAGTATGCATCTCCTTATGAATACATTTTTCTTATACAGCCACAAAACATTTTTTTAAATCTTGTGTAGCAGGACATCTCAAATCTTAAAAGAAAAAGTGATAATTTAAAACCTAACTCTTCATGACCAGAATTGCTACTGTTAGGTTCAGTTTTTCCTTACTTCAGCACACAAGCTCTGCTGGTTTGGAAACAATCATTCCAAAAGTATATTTCTAGACAATGTTAATTCCATTATATAAGTTAAAATTACTATTAAAATTATCATCAGGTAATTAGGTAGGCCAACAGTATGTAATCTGTTTTTTGTTTTTTCTGTCTTTCAGAATAAGACACCTTTCTATAAGACTTTCCCAGAAAGTTTACTATTAGTATTCTCATCCCTTGAAGAGAGGGTTCCATGGAAATACTCTAGTTCAATAACCCCTCTATAGTACATATTCCTTCATGGTCAATGGGACTTTACGAAGTCATAAAGTGGGAGCAGGAAGCACTATATTCATCCACTTTTGTTGCCACCCATAATGTTCTGGGAATTTACGTAAAGGCAGTGATGGAATTAAGATTCAGAACTAATTCCTTTACAAGGAGTTCATACTGATGTACCACTTCATGAACAAAGGCTACAAAGACTGGATAATATAAGTATATTCAAATGGGATAAGTATATTCAAATGGGATTAGGGAAAGTATTTTTAATTAAGTCACTATAACAAATATTTCCATGGTAACAAGCTTGAAGGCTGCATTCCCAAAAAAATGGAATATGAAAACAGAAGAGTTTACTTATTAAAGGGCAAATTATATTAGTCTTCAAGTATCACTTGGATATGTACATCGGAATAATGACAAAATGATTAAGACATCTATAATAATGTAATAGATTCCCCAACCTGATCCCCTTTACTAAGCTGATGCACCTGTTCTCCAGCTACTTTGAGTGCTTCATGCTAACAGCTCACAGTTGTCTCCTTCTCTTGAAAATTACCCTGTATTGAGGAGGGCCACCTGTTGGGAAATTTACATCCCCTTGGGTGTGCCCAATGCCAACTGCCTGATGTGAGTATACAAAAGACTGCTCCTTTGCATCAAGTGGGGACAATCCTATAAGGAAGTTCATGCTCCAGAGCTCCTCTGTGTGTGGACCATGCCAAGACTACAGTTCACTGTGACCTGTCTCTTCAGCTCTTTCCCTTTTCCTATTCTGCTTCCCTCCCTCCCTTTTAGGATTTTCCTGAAGAGGATTTGCTCAATAAATTTTGCGCATCAAGACCCTGTTTGGGCTTTTTCTAGGAAAGTTGATCTAACATAGATTTACATGTTCATCTAGTGAGAACTACCTTCCTCCTAGTTTCAGTCCTAGGGGCTGGAGACATTATGACAGACAGACATAGCCTTTGTTTTCAAGAAGCTCACGGGCCAATAGGAGAGACTGACAAATTAAAAGCACACAGTGGAAATGCAATGATTAAGAAATGTACAGGGCCAGTCAGGAACATGTTCCATGAAAGGAAAACATTTGAGATGTCTGTCAGAAGTTAAGAAGCTGGCCACACAAGGACTAGGCAGACAGGTATTTATTTTGGAAGTACACACAAAAGTAAAGACAAAGGAATAACAGGTAGCAAATTCTGCAGGAATTTGTTTGCTACAAACAGCTTTGTGCTATAGAAACAAGTTTAAAGCAGAAAAAAAGCAAGAAATTAGAGGAAAAAAGTGAGCAAAGACAAATCATGGAGGTACTTTCATGAGCTGTAAATAAATGTTTGGCTTCATTGTGAAGGCAAAAGGGGAGATATTGAAGAGTTTTAACCAGCTACGTGATGGGGCCAGTCTAATAATTTTAGACACACTATGCTGGTTATATTTTTAGGTAGAGATATAAGATCTTAGCCAGGAGAGTGATGTTATTGAAGGTCTGATGTTGGGCAGTGGTAGTAAAGAAGGGGAAATGGAGCAGACTCGTGAAAGATACAGGAGATTAAATTGGTAGGAGTGGGTGACTGAATACAAGCAGTCAGGGAGAGGAATAATGCTACTTTACCCAGCAACTCATACATTTTGTCATAGGCTGAAATATCTTTCCCAATCAACAAAACAATCTACATCGTTTCTGTCAAGTGGTGGGATCCTTGAACTGTTTTTATAATTTCTTCATTTACAATTTTTAGGCAGTAAAAAATGTAATAATCTGTCTTTAAAAAAGACTCACAGACAGACCTAAAATGCATGTATTGTCACACTGGCATCATTTGTGTCTCTCCCTAGTATGCCTGGAAAAACCCAAAAATGAGACTTGAATTTATTTAAAGCAGTACAGGCCACACACATAAGCTATCACAGACACTGAACAAAAAGGCTGAGGCTAGATTTTAATTAGGCAAATTCTGTACTTTATCTGCCCTGGCTGCTATTCCTTCCATGTATGGACTTCATAAACGAAAATTGGCAACGCTGGCGGAGATGCCCCCAAATTATCAGCATCAATCACAGCAACAAAGAACGACACAAGCTAACCTTTATAGCATGCACTGGTTCACACAACAATTTGTCCTCATCTATGTTTTCCTGATTATATTTATCTGGGCTGGAATGTTCCCAGATTTTGGCCTGTAAAATATATGTACAGTGTAACAACTGTGAAAGAGCCTTTTCAAATACTTTGGAGAGATTTATGTGGGTGGTAAGAATTGATACTGCTCAAGAGATTCTGCCAATGATCAGAAATCCAATTTCTAGAATACCCTTTGTCTAGCAAAGCCTCGAAGTTATCATGTATCACTCTCTCAATGTAGGTCATTTTCAGGGGGGCACAGACCCTGGTCAGTTGTTATCACATTTCTTCTGAGATATGGTTCCCTCTTCATCACGGGAGTGCTGGTGCCAAAGCAAACAAGACCCTGTTAGTGTAGTTAACCCTCAATCCTATCTTAGCCTCCAAATTCTGGCAGATATTCCTGATACACGAAAACCCATGCATTGTATAGCATGTACTTGGTTAGGATTTATTTTTGTAAAGTATGTTTTCTCACGATTACAAAGAAAAAAGGGAACCTATAAGAAAGTAAAAAGAGAATAATATTCATAATCTATCCTTTTGCTTATTCAGTTTCTTTTCTCAGTTGAGATGATATATAAAATTTTGTATCATGATTTTTATTGAATATTTTACAATAATTGCATAATATTTCATAATAATGCCACATTAGAATTTACCTAACTCTTCTGCCATTAATTGGCTGTACGTCTTTCCCCGAGATTTGACAGTTCTAAATACTTCTGTGAAAAAACAACTTTATATACAATGTTCCACAAACTTGCCCTCCAAAAAGAAAAAAAAAAAGTACTATTTCCTCGGGAAAGAATCTCATAAATACAATTGCTGGATCAAATTATACATTTTTAAGGTTTTATACTAAATTTTAAATAGATTTTCAAAACTCTCCCCTAGCTTCCTCTTATAGTACCCATCTATACGGGCGCCTGGGTGGCTCATTCGGTTAAGCGTCTGACTTCGGCTCAGGTCACGATCTCGCGGTTCATGAGTTTGAGCCCTGCGTGGGGCTCAGTGCTGACAGCTTGGAGCCTGGCGCCTGCTTCGGATTCTGTGTCTCCTTCTCTCTCTGCCCCTCCCCAACTTGTGCTCTGTCTCTCTATGTCTCTCAAAAAATAAGTAAACATAAAAAAAAATTATAATACCCATCTATAGAAGTGCCTATTTCATTACATATGCTAAGATTTCATTAGTTCTATGTACTGTTTCCTTAGCCGAACACCAAGGACAGTTTACGTATTTTTGTCTCAACTTATAAAAATAGAGCATCAGTATAAATATCACTGTATAAATATCTGATAAGTGAATGGCGAAATCTGCCACAGGAATGATTAATCAACACAAAGTCTCTGACTGGATCCAGTATACCTATTTTGCTCTATTTCAAACTCTTTTTACTCAACATCATAATTCAATGCATTCATTTTGGTAGTGTCTTTTTAATGAAAGACTGTGTTAACACAATTTTCCACTTCCTTTGGACCCACTCTACAGGGAAGCATCCCACAGGTGAGGAAACCAGTTAGGCTTGTACCTGGTATAAAGACAAAATAAGACTGTGAAGCTTCCTGAGGCCTGGTAAAGGGATATGTTGGCCAATTTGGGACCCTCTTTTGTTTAACCCTAGCAGTCCTTCACATTTGTAATCCCACTCTTCTCACCTATGATATTCCCTAGTCCATTACAAATCATAGCGGTATTTTTTATTTACCCTTTCCTCACTGCTGTTGTTACCTTTTCCTTTATAGGATGACATCAGGAGTGACCAGTCCCTCTTTGAAATGCTGTCTAGAGTTATTGCTGATGACCCAACAACAAGCACATAATGACAATGACCCAGAAGTTGTCCATATCATCCAATAAGGGGAGAGAAGCCATCTTTGTGAACAACAATAAGGGGTTTATGTAAAGCATGTATAAAATCAGTTTTCAATGTCAACAGCTGCTCAGAACCAACAGTCCTATTGCTGTGGGGTCACCAGGGATGCTGGAATATTTCCAGGTATCAAGAATCTAGAGTAGCTAGAGATATGATTTTTATCCTTCCTGGAGAAGAATATCATAGCCAAGCCCAAACAGCACATCATTGAGTTGGAATAGCAAACTGGCCTTGGTCTTCCCTGCACATATATTTTTCTTTGATAATCTAATATTTCTGTATATTTTTCCTGGTTGAATAAAACAAATCCCTTGTCCATGGCAAAAGAAATTTGTGTTTTTCTATTTTCAGAAAATAAAGGAGAAATAGATTTCTGGGTTCTAGAGGAGAGTCAGCAACACCAAGTCTTGGTTCCATTTCTTTGCATTCTTACTTATGTTTGAGGAGTGTTGTGCTTCTGACTAGCAGGGAGCCTTCTATAACTCAAGGTAAATATGCATCGAATATCTTTGCTCATAAGGTGACTACTTTATGATCAACAGGGACCCATAAGGTCCCCTGAATGCCTCTTGAACTACAATAGTAGCCCTTCTTAACCAGCCATGCTCCCCAAAGGGAGCACAAGGATAGATACATTTGCAAATGTAGTGCTTTTAGGTCTTACTGCTTCCATAAATCAATTCAATTTTATATTACTATGCCATGTTGCACTTCTTCCAGACTTTTGGACCTATTTCTGAGCTACCTCATCTGAACAGAATAAGAAAGAAATCAGTCTTGAGTTCAGTGAGGCCTTGGGAAGCTGACAGTTAACCTCTTTGTGCCTCAAGTTACATCAGTCATTCATTTATTCAGTACACACTGTAGGAAAGGAAGCACCCTAGGTGCTGGGGGTGAACAAAACAGAGTTCCAGCTCTCTCAGAGAAGACAGACAAGAATGATAGCAATATATGTGTCGGGAAGCAAAAATAAAGCATACTAACAGGCGAGAGTGTCTACAGTGCTCTTAATATAGTGGCCAGACAAGGGCTCTTTGAGGAGTTAACATTTGAGCAGACAATCAAGGGGGCAAATTTTGTGGGACATCAGGAATTGAGATGGGAATGCAGTGGATATGTTTAAAGAAGAGCAGAAAGGCTAGGATATCAGGAGGAAGTAACTGGGAAAGAGAATGGCTAGACCATCCAGGGCCTTTCCTCATCTGGAAGAGGCAAAGAGTAATCATCATTTTCCAGAGACAAGGTAAAAACTAAGAAGAGAGCTACTCAGTATGCAGTACCACTTGTTTTTGATGTTGGAGGAACTCCTTTGTACATTTTCTTGTCTCCTCTTGGCGGTGTCACTCTTCAGTGGCTGGTGTCTCATACATTCGCATGGCCACACTCAAGTCTCCCTTAAACCATCGTTGCCATGTACATTAAACATTGCATATTACTTTCCTAGCACAGTTGTAAAAAGTACAATGCTTTATGCTTTCACAGCTCTCAAGGCTAGAGGTCAGGAAGGAAGGTATCAGCAGGGCCGGCTCCTCCTGGGTACTCTAAGGGAGCATCTGCTCGAGGTCCTTCTCTGAACTTCTGGTGACAGAGGGCAATCCTTAGAGCTCCTTGGCATGGAGATAAAACACTGCCAACACTGCCTTCATCTTTACACGACATTCTCTCTCTGTGTCTGTGTACTTCCTCTCTTTTTATGACACAAATCATATTGGATTTAGGGGTCACCCTACTCCACTATGAACTTATTGTAATTCATTTCATCTACCAAGACTCTATTTCCAAATAATTTTGCATTTTGAGACTCCAGGAAAAGCATGAATTTTAGGGGAACTCAGTACATATTTGAATTCAGGTTGATTAGTGAATGAGCTTTCCTGGATAATCAAATTGGCTGGTAAAGAAAAGAGAGGCATATATATACTCCACATACAGATTTAAAACAAAACAATGCAATTCTTCTGAACATAATTTAACCAGAAAGGGCTCTGGGATCTGTATGTGACTCATTCACAATGAAAAAACATTAGCTGTCATTCTCTGAATGGGCATGCTTAAAATGAAGATAGAGTTGGGGAATGCATGCAATGTATGGTGGTATACAGTCTCTAGACAAACCAGACCCAAGTTCAAATCCCAGTCACATCAAAGTCAAGCAAGTCACTGAAGCTCTCAGGGCCTTCATTTCTGTACACTGAAAAAGTACCGTGGGGGATTGTTCTAGCGTTGATACAGGAAATCTCACTGCACCCTAGACTTGTGTTTGTGCCTGCCGCACGTCATGGAGGGAGTGAAGGATGGCAGTCCCCAGAAAACAACCATTTCTCAGGTAAATGGCAACGAAAACAGCTAGATGGTGAACTTGGACGGTTTGCTTTGTGTGACTCAACTGTACTAGCTGGGTCAACAGGTGGACTAGGGGTTCTGCAATCATCCTAGGCTGGTATAATTTAGGTCAAATCTTGAACTGACCCTCTAGGCTTGTTCAAACTCACCAATCGGTTTTCCTTGTGAAATATTCTGGCTTCACCTTTTTTAAGGCCCACACTTGCCTTTGGCCTGGGAAATACTCTTCAAAGAGCTTGTTCTTCCTTGCATGCCGAAATGTGATCACATTATCAATGTTTTAGGGTAATTTTCTACATGCCATTTTCTGACAGTGAACCTGAAAGCCCCATCTCTCTGTGTTGGATATTATTCCTGCCTCACATGGAAGTAACTTCTGCTTAAGATTCATATTGTCTTTGAATCTTTATCTTTCTTTTCTTCATGTTTCAAAATGACACAAGAAAGTGCCTAACACAGTACCTGAAATATAGTGGATATTCTCTTTTCTGTTCTCACACAGAACAGGAGTAGAAAAAGCCCCACTGTTTGGGTGAACACAAGCTGACACACACTGTACTCAAGAAAATCTGGATTCTTTTTGTTGTTATTATTCTGAGCATAAGGAATTGATAGACATGTAATACCTTGATGCATATGGTTCATCTATTAAGGGTAGAGCACTCTCAACTTACTTTAAAGATTTTTTTAATTCTTTCAATTGTTTGTTTATTCTGGGTTCTCTATTTATTTTTTTTAATTTTTTTTTATTTATTTTTGACACAGAGAGAGACAGAGCATGAGCAGGGGAGGGGCAGAGAGAGAGGGAGACACAGAATCCGAAGCAGGCTCCAGGCTCTGAACTGTCAGCACAGAGAGTGATGCGGGGCTCAAATTCACAGACTGTGAGATCATGACCCGATCTGAAGTCAGACGCTTAACCGACTGAGCCACCCAGGCCCCTCTGGGTTCTCTATTTAACATACTTTATTAACATGAATCATATTGGTTTAATATTTGCATACATGTATTTCATTCATCACTGAACTATTAATACTGTGAGAATTGAGACTTTATATTCATGCCTATCTCTATCTTTTTTTTTTCTTTTTTATCCTTCTTTCTTCCCTCCTTCCTTTATTTCTTTGTATCTACCTACCATCTATCATCTGTCATCTATCTGCCTATCATTATCCATCAACCTAAATTTAATATATCTCTAATTCTATAATCCATAGGTATTTCCACTTCTGTATTTGCTTTACCATTGTGATCAACTGAATAAATGTTCGCTTAAATTGGTATTGGAAATGTGTATCATTTATAACTATTGTTTCTAGGTATAATTAACCTTACTAATTTAGAAAAAGTTAACACTATGCAATTTTCCTTCCTTTTGTAATAGTGCAAAGCAATACAATTTTTGACTCAGAACAATTTCATTCCATAGAACTAAACATAGTTCAGAACTCAGTAAATCCTTGTTGATTTATTAAAAACAATGCATTCTGTCTTACATTTATTAGGCATACTATTACACTATTAACTTAGGTCATCTGTATATTCACAAAATCCCTCTATTTGGACCACAACGTAGATACGGATATGTGCATACAGAGATAGG